>NC_069499.1:243684468-243714468 GCF_027579735.1 Bombina bombina | reverse complement strand
CAGGTGTACGAGGCGGCACATTCGGAGGGCACCACAGCCTGAAATTACCCAAACACCTGACAAAAAAAACTTTCAACAGAAACAGAAGTATAAAATCTGAAAGGACCAAGTAACTGCACATCAGTTAAAACCAGTAAGGCCCTAGTTAGAGACCGCTTGGAATCACTAGATTCCACCGAGCACAAAGCCCCCGAGGAGACAAAACCCGCAGGCTCCACGCCCACACATTCCACATACCCCCTGAAAGAAAGAAGAAGAAAGACTCAGCAAGAGATCTAAAGACCAACAACTAGGGTAAAAAGAACCCCAGCAGAACTCCAAGCGCAAACCAAGGTTGCAGCAGGACAAAAACACAGAGAACGAACTCTAGCGACCGAACAGAGAGAAGGGAGGAAAAAGAACCTACCCCTAACTGAATGGAAGTCCAAGGGACCAAGTAACGTCCCAACCTGGAGACCTAGAGGGACAAGGTAGATCCCATCCCTCACACAGAGTGCAATCCGCACTCATGAAAGAGCGACCGAGGGATAAAATCCACCCACGGGACCCACCTAAAAATAGCACCATAAAATCTTACCGTGCTCCAGATGAAGCCACAGGCTTCTCTCTGCAACAGAAGTCTAGCAGACACCAACCGCTAACACTAGCCAACCAAGCTAGGAACTGCACCGGGACTTCCACAGAGGGAATATTCTGAAGAAGTGCAGAAACCAACTCCCTCCCAGGCAAAAACAGGAAAGTAGGAGAGCATCCAAAACCAGCAGAGAAAGGCTCCCTGCTGAGAAAGGAAACACAGAGAAACTTCCCACCTAAGGAGAGATCACAAGATCTAGGTAAGATACGCGGTCAAGGCTCCACCGAGCAGTCAGACCTCTGACCCTCTCATCGAGGCGACGGACCCAGCACCAAAGCAACTGGCAATGTCCGAAGGCAGGGAAATAAACAATTCCCCGGACCACCCAGAACGGTACCAATGGGTAGAGCAAACCCTAACCATTTGCTAACAAGACTGGCATGCTATTATAAAGCTATGACAGAACATAGGACGAGCTTGGATTCCAGACCCCAGACCCAGTTCCTTTCCCTATAAGAAGGGACACTCCCCGGCAAAAGAGAGACTACACTGAACAACAGTGATGGCACAATACCAGGATCCAACCCTCATGGCATCCTGCTTGCAAGGCAGGGGGAACCCCACTGAACAGAGGAAGACCTCGGGGCACTAGGTGGATACTGTGGTATACCCCAATCTTCCTAAGGGTAGGGAAATGCAAAAAATAACCTCTCACTCACCCACAGGCATGGAGAGTGCGGCAGCAGACAGACGGCAAGTTAATACCGACTGTAGAGGAACCATCCGGCCGCAACAGCCAGCCTAGTAGAAAACAGCCATTGAGCACACATTTAAGGTGCAAATGGCTGCAACATATTTCAAATGCAATCTCCCGCTTGCTAGGCAGCTAAACTAACCATCAGGCTATTTCCAAGTCTCCAATAAGAGAAAGACAAAACCACCTGAAGCAGCAAGCGGATGTCTCAGAACCGGAAGGACTGAATTGCCCAGGAGCCATCGAAAAGGTCCAGTCAGATATCCAAGACAAGAACATGTCCAGAAAACCGGACACCCGGAAACCGGAGCCGGCCACAAGCTATTAACCCCCTGAGGAACCCTAGGGATACCTCATATGGAGAATCCTGTAACCTAGGAGATGCAATCACAGCCACATCCAAAAGGTCCTTGGACACTGGATGTTCACTAAGCATCCCAGAGACAGAGAGCATAACTCCTAAAGGCTCGAGGGGCAACACCCCAAAGTCCAAATACTAAGGAGCCAACAAGAAATAGAGCCCAAAAACTAGATAATCCAGCTTGAGAAGATAATATAGCGACATAGCAAACAGACGTCGTAAGTAAGGGCAGCTCCAGGGAAAAAGGAGGCAAACGCATTCTCCAGAGATCCATAAACATGGGAGCAGACGAGAAACAGTAGGAGGAAGAAAAAGGCCGTAAATGCTCGAACTTCCAGAACAGATGACCCAACAACCAGCCCCAGAAGGAGAAAAAGGAAGAGTAAGTCACCTCGACCACTTAAAGAAGGGGTACCGTCGTCAAGGCCTCACCAAGAAGAATACCATAGAGGAGATACAAAACTGCCCCAACCTGGTACTCTAGATGTCTAAGGAGTCAACTAAACCTCCAGTCCAATTGGGAATGGAGAACCCTAGCTCCAAGGCCAAAGGACCTCCGCAACCCCCAGAGTAAGCTTTAGCAGGATCCATCTTCTGGAACCCCGCCAACAATCAGGAATAGGACAAAGAGGACTGAGTACAATCCATCTAATGCCCTAGCCAAAAGAAGAAACGAGAACCAGCCTGACGTCTAGGAACGAAAGGCCTTCTCTACCATGTTTTAGCCCTGCATGGGGCAGAGCCTCAAAACATTATTGAAAACTCATGGCTGTTCCTCTCCACGAAAATCTTTAGAAAAAGGCGAAAGATTTATTCAATCTGCAGAGAAACCAGAGTATAACGAACTCCTCGTCCGAGTGAGCAACTCACCACCCAACAAGGTCAGCCAGTTACACCGGCACCACGTGGATAATATAGATCTTAAGGAACAGAGACCAGTGCCCGACCAGAACCAGCCTGCTACGTAGGCCACTCCAGAACTGACCCAGGCCACAGAAAAATCGAAACTCCAGTAGAGATTGACAAAAGGATCTATAGATATAACAATGTACTAACGCCTTAACATGCAACTTTCGCGGAAGTGCCCAAGCAACCACAAAATTGCTAGTATCAAATTCCAGAGAAGAAATGTTTCCCAATTAAAAAATTATAACAGACATGAGCTTCTTAAAAAGTAAATAAAATATATCCTAACTGGATCAAAGAAAAAGACACTAACAGGACCAGCTAATCAGAGACCCCATTCTCCCAAAGCTCAGAACTGGAATAAGATACCCCAAAAGAAAAGTAAATTGGAGACGACAAGGAGATTAACTTCATCCCCACACGTCTAACCTAGCTTGCCGTCCAGAACAGAAGACCGATGATCCCTCAACCCATCAGGACTGGGATCCTCCAGCACTGCCAAAATATGCTGCAGCAGAACATGAAGGCGCGCCAGTCTAACGAAAAGCAAGACTTACCTCCGCCAGGGCAACTGATGACCCCGAGGGTTGGGCCCCTGAAGCCTAGGGGTGCCGAAAATAATCGAAATTGAGATGCATTGTGATGCAGCCATTAACGATGCTGCATTGATGCAGTGGAGATCTGAATCGATTCAGGGTCAGTGACGTCATTGCAATGTCAAGTGACCCCGCCTCCGGGACCAACTCCACTTTGCCAATCTGCAAGTCAGAACCACTAATTCCTGCAATTCCAAATTTTCCAGCCAATAGGCAAGCGCACATGCTCGTAGTAAAAGGAGTGAGTTCCGGAAACTGCACACAGTACATCATTGCCATCCTTCTGTCATGAAGACAACCAATAGGATACCAGGCATATGTGATGTTGTCAAGCATGGTAGCGCAATGGTAGTTATCTTTGACTGTTCCTTGCCCATTTTTGTCGCGGGAGCGCGCCCTTGTATGACGTATGACTGCTGTGAGGGAAAGTATATGATTGACAGTGGGGCAAAGGAGGAATAGAAGTCTAAGAGGAAGTTTTTATCTTCGCTAGCTACAGGCGTACTAAAAAAGATGTCATCCGTGTGTGTGCACTGTTACCTGCCAAAGCGTTTATTAATGGCACCTGATAGTATACTTTTGGCTTTTCCAGTGTTAGTTTTTCCATATGATCGTTTTAGGAAATCAGATTTCACTAATAAATAATTATTTTATTTTGTTTCATTTATAATCAAAGTATAGGGTACTATCTGCCTGATTTGGAGGCAGCCAACAAAAGGGGTGTACCTGGCAGCTAGCATAAAAGGTAATTTTAACTTTATTGCACTTTTAAATTAAAAAACAAAGTAATATGGACATTAAAATATATTCATTCTTATTGTTAAAATTGTTATTATGTACCAACATTTTCTAAACATGCTCTCTTAAACATGTAATATCTCTATATGCTATTTTATCCCCCTCCCCATTATTTGTATATATAAGCCACTATTTTCTTCTTTATTTGTCAGATAGGACGTATTACTAAAATGAGATGATCTAGCTATATAGTTAAAAGAGAGATTTGTAATACATCTTGTTCCTTTTTTTAGTGGAAGCATATAAATACATTTGACTATATAAAAAATAATAGAAACACCTTAAGGGACCCCCCACTTTTCTTTCATAATTTGGATGGAAGATAACATTTTCCAATTTACTTCTATTATCAAATTTGCACCCCTATCTTGTTATCCTTTGCTTAAGTGACAGCATTGCACTACAGGCACTATATATATATATATATATTGTTTGTATGTGTGTATATATATATATATATATAATATGGAATAGAACAATGGGCAATAATCGTGGAATCGAAGACAGGATAATCATAATCGAATCGCGAGACCAGTGAAGATGCACACCCCTACTGAAGCCTCAGAGGAAATCGCTTCCCCAGAGGGCTGATCTAGCCCATACGATCCCACGCCTGATGAGCCCTGGTTAACAGAACACTGACAGTATCTTAGCAATACCTCCCTCCCTGGAAGATGTAAATGCGCCAACACCATAGATATGGCAATGTGGAACCGTGCCGTAACCTCTAGAGGAAACAAGCCACCTTCCGGAGAAGGGGTAACAGTATTAGGGACACCTGCTTGCTTAGTCAAAGAAGGTTCTAAGGCACACGCCTCACGGGATATGGGGCCCCCAGGGGCGGGTGGCTTGGTGGACTCTAAAGCTGCATGCAGAACATAACTGATGGGCATGGATTACCCGGGCCATTTCATACTCTTCACAAGAAGTAGAATCTGAATCAGAGACATTCGTCTCCAAAAAATCAGAATCCTCCATAACTTGGATAGAAATTATGGATAGAAAAACTAAAAACGGCACCTTACACCTCCAATGGCTGGGGCACTCACCACCTCCTATGACCCAGACAGAAACAGACACTCTCCGTTGCCACGCAGTCAGGAATATGGAAATGGAGAACAGAACGTGACCACACCTAGTCACAAGGTACACCGTGCAGGCCAGAGAAAAGCGTGCCAAGGCCACAAGGGCTGGGCAGCCTGACAAAAAAGGCTGTTATGTTCCGATATAGCAACAAGCCCAAGCGTCACTACACATTAGCAGACAAAAATCACATAACAAACATGATTAAAGTCCCCCCCTGTTCAATAACCCCCCTCAGGAGATATTAACCCTCGATTCCATAGAGATAAAAGGAGTCCCACTGAGACCCTGACTACTTCGCTTACATTACATTCACACATCAAAGTAAAATGAAACAATTTTACTGGAATCTATGCCATGGAACAGGAACACGGCCCTTCAAGTGTGACAGATAGTAGCCTCGCTTCCGACATAGACTTGAGTGAAGAAGTCAATGCTGATTGCTAAGGAGCTGTTAACATGAGTCGGGATGGTTTTGCAGAAAGACTATCCCTGCATCTCCAGACTCTAACCTTCATCCAAGCTTTCACTGAGAAACTGACAGTATTAATTAAAACTCCAGTACCATTTCGAAGAGTACTACCCTTCATAAGAGACTATTTTAATCATCTGACACTACTTTGCCAATCTCCTGTGACAAAAGGCAAAGAATGACTGGGGGATAGGGGGAAGTGGGGGAGGTATTTAAGCCTTTGGCTGGGGTCTCTTTGCCTCCTCCTGGTGGCCAGGTTCTGAATTCCCAAAAGTAATGAATACAGCTGTGGACTCTCCCCGTTTAAGAAGAAAATATATTTTTTTCAATTTTATCATTATATTTTATCTTTTTTTTAATAGTAAATTATATGATATGATGAAAATAACTATCTTTAGAAAGTCCATTTAATGGCGTGAAAAACTGTTTATAATATGTGTGGGTACAGTAAATGAGTACAGCTAAACACATACCGCAGACATTTAAAAAACAGCCCTGGTCCTTTATGGTAAGAAAATTGAAAAATGGTCTGGTCACTAAGGGGTTAAACAGGGAAGGATTGATTACCTGATAACAGCAGCAAAAAAAGTAATAAAATGTTTCCTCACTAAAACCCTTGACTTTCTGCTGCCAAATAATATTTGCTGTACTGCTATTTACAAGAATTGCAACTTCAGACAAATCCCAAACTGTTTCAAGATTCAGATTTCATACTACACAATGCCAGAAAATAAGATGAAAAAGACAACACAACCTGTTTAAATATAATGACTTATAAACAATAAGTCAAAGGAAACAAAACTGAATTGTGCTACAAATCTAAAAACGTACTTACTTGTATCTGTCCACTTCTGAAAATGGCAGCAACAGAATCACTGAACTCTAAAACTGCCTTTAATCTGGTTGATGTTTCTGTAATTTAGTGTACAGTCTTGAACAACCCAGCTATAAGCACTCCAGCAAGTCACATCATTCAATAAACCCAAACACACTTTTGATGCTAAAATAATAGAAATAGCAATTCATTTTTTGCCTTTCACAGAAATAGCACTTACATTTTTTTGCATGCTGGACCCCAACACTGAGGCAGGGAGAATTCCACAGCCGAGTGGAATCAGGAGACACATCAGACAACCTCTCTGCACTGGTTGCACATAGCAAAAAGATCATGTTTTGATTACAAAAGCCTATTCTGGGCTGTCAGCCAAGAGCACAGACAGCCTTCTATACAGACAACTAAAAGGGCATATCACCATACCCGTGTACAGCCAGCACTTTATACAAACACCAGGTCTGTGTGGCAGACAATTCACCAATCCTCATTGTTCCTGAATTCCCAAGTTGGGAGGAAAAACCCTATGTGGATTTTTAAAAATGATTACTATAAAATAGAGTTTTTAGTTACCATTTATGCAAACAAAAGAACCTCTCAACTTTATAGTTACACTGTGACAATGAATGCTTTATTTACAATGTATGAAATTAGACTGCTCCTTGTCTGCAATTTTACTTTTTAATATCTAAAAAATACCCCAAGGCCGATTCTAGAAAATGTCATTTTTTTATTTTATTTCCTCAGCATTTAACATTATCATCTGAGTTTTGAGTACTTAGTGGTAGGTAGAAAAAAAGCTAAATAATAATGCACCATGTACACAATGAGAATTAAAGGGACACTTAACCCACATTTTTTATTTTGCGATTTAGATAAAGTATGCAATTTTAAGCAACTTTCTAATTTACTCCTATTATCAAATTTTCTTCATTCTCTTGGTATCTTTATTTGAAATGCAAGAATGTAAGTTTAGATGCCGGCCCATTTTTTGTAAACAACCTGGGTTGTTCTTGCTGATAGATGGATAAATTCATCCACCAAAAAAAAGTGCTATCCAGAGTTCAGAACCAAAAAAGAAGCTTAGATGCCTTCTTTTTCAAATAAAGCTAGCAAGTGAACAAAGAAAAATTAATAGTAGTAAATTAGAAAGTTGCTTAAAATAACATGCTCTATCTGAATCACGAAAGAAAAAATGTGGGTTCAGTGTCCCTTTAAGTAAATGAAGGGTCCTAATAGATCAGGGGTCGCCAACCTTTCAGACCTCAGGGACCACTAAACTCACAATTTTGAATACCGTGGACCACTAACATGAATGTACATAACTAGTATAACCATAGCTAAGTTTACATTATGTACATATTTACACATTTTTAAGAATTATTTTTTGGAATTAACTAACTGAATGACAGAACTGAGAGAATACTTCCAAATGACAGATGAAGGGTGAGTGCCAACTTTTGAGCTGGAATCAGAGAGGCAGAAATTGGGGAAAAAAGAATAATGTTTAAAAGGACCACAAGACTTCCAAGTTACCTCCCCAGTTAGGAATTATTCAAAACTACTTAAGATCATGGACAGACATTGGAGTCATAAATTAAGATTATATCAGAAAGATCTCAATATAGATGTAAGCTAACCACGACGGATGTTACTGGCAGTTACTATAATAATTAGAATAAGATGGAGGGGAGGGAGTAAAAATACAATCTAGCTACGCAAGTTGCGCAGTACTAAGCAACGTGCGTAGGGAGAATGTAATTTAACTCCTCCTCCGTCGGTTTTCACCGATGTTCAGTCAGGCACTGTAGGGAGTTGCCGTGCAACGGGGGTGACACCATCATAGGAGATTAATTCCTGCTTGATGGTGTCAAGGACCACCAACATCTTCTCGTGGACCACTCGTTGCCGACCGCTGTAATAGATCACATACCAGAAGCTCCATGCAAACTAAAGGAGACCAATAAGTATTGGCAAATCAGAGAAAAAAAAATCTACTGCACAGAAAAATGACAACTATCAGAGATGAGTAAACACAGAAATCTGAAGATTATATTGTGTGAGTTTATTATTTATAGATAAATAATTGTATTTCCATAAACATACGTTCTAAGAGGAAATGGCGGACACATGGGTTTTGTTTAGACTGTATATACAACCTGAGCTTTACTTTTTGCCTCATGTAGTTTTCATGACTGAATATTTCTAGCTGGTATTGCCTGTCTTGCAAATGATGTGTTTTTTTACTGTAGATGACGCCTGTAATAGAAATCAGTTTGCCTTTAATTCTGCGTTTACGCATTTTGGTAGCTCGAGTATTTTCCTGTATTTGGCTGCAGATTGTATTTGTTATTTTAGTCACGGTTTGTTTAGTTATAGATATAAGTTAATGTTGCACTCTACTTGTTGACCAATGGCTTAGTATTAAAATGGCTTTATATAAACGTGCTTGGCATTAAAAGCCCACTTCCAAGAGCATGCTACATTAAAATGCTTGGCAATTTGGGGACAAATCCCTTGATTGCCCACTTAAAGGGAAAGTCACATCTTGATAAAATCAATTTTAATATAAAATATTTACTTAAAAGGGAGTGTACACCAGATTTTTTTTATTGTTTAAAAAGGTAGATAATCCCTTTATTATTCATACCCCAGTGTTACATAACCAACACTGTTATATTATTATAATTTTTACCTCTGTGATTACTTTGTTTCTAAGCCTCTACAGAATGCCCCTTATCTCTGTTCTTTTGACAGACATGCATTTTAATCAATCAGTGCTGACTCATAAATAACGTCACAGGTGTGAGTATAATGTTATCCATATGACACATATGAACTAGCAGTGTCTAACTGTGAAAAACTGCCAAAATGCACCGAGGTAAGCTGCAGATTTTCACAAAGAATACCAAGAGAGCAAAGCAAATCTGATGATAAAAGTACATTTAAAAATGGTTTACGCTTTCATGATTCCAATAGGGCATGCAATTTTAATTTTGACTAGCCTGTCCCTTTAAGTGTAGTAAAACAACTTTGTAATATACTTTCATTATTTACTTAAATTCTGGATTTTCTAATTCTCAGAATTGGAAATGCACAAACCAGACTTAACGTTCAGCCTGCTTCATATTTTCCCTTTAGCAGATAACAGCAAAACGATACATTTGATGCAAACATAATGACAGTGGCAATCCTTGTCTTTTGCAGAACATGCCCTGATAGGTAGAGTTTGCTACTGATTGCAGCAAAAAATATGTTAATTTGTTTTAAAAAGGTTTAGATTTAGTTTTATATAGCAATAGCGAGAGAACAGAAATGTCTTGAAATTACTTAGGTGTTTAGTTTCCCTTTGACATTTCAGCTGTGGAATCTTTAAAGGGCTATTGTAGATTAAAAATGACATGCTCTAACTCATTTGAACGCATAATTTAAAGACTAGCAACCCTACACCTCTGTGTTTAATCCCCACAAATAGGCAAGCGATGGTGCGGATCGTTGGTGGCGTGGGAGGGATAGGAGGGAGGCGGGTGTGCAGCCCATGACTGGAGGGAGCTTGAGGAGGGCGGGAGGGTGTGTGTGAGGGGCCGGAGGGGGGCGTGTTAGGGGCGGGGGTGGGACCGATACGGAAAAGATTTGTGAGGAGGAAGGAGGGAGAGGGGTGATAATTTTTTGGAAAGGGATCTGGGAGGGGGGTAGGGTATTGAGGGGGGGCAGCTACACTACAGAAAAAATAGGTTTATTACAAAAAAAATTGAGCCCAATTTGACTGCAAGTAAGTAGGTAGAGGAGGGAGGATTAGAGAGCTGTTTCGGGGGGGGGGGGGTCAGTGAGGATCCTACACTGCAGAAACTGTATAAAAAAAAATGATTAAGAAAAAAAAAAGCCTTTTATTTTAGTACTGCAGACTTTCTGCCAGCCCTTAAGATGGGGATGACCATTGTCGGGTGGGGGAATGGAAGAGAGCTGTTTGAGAGGGATTAGAGAGGGATCAGGGGGAGGAATGTGTCAGATGGGAGGGTAATCTATACACTAAAGCTAAAATTAACCCTACAAGCTACCCAATTAACCCCTGCACTGCTGGGCATAATACAAGTGTGGTGCACAGCGGCATTTAGCGGCCTTCTAATTACCAAAAAGCAATGCCAAAGCCATATATGTCTCCTATATCCGAACAATGGGGATCTCAGAAAAGCATTTACAACCATTTGTGCCATAATTGCACAAGCTGTTTGTAAATAATTTCAGTGAGAAACCTAAAATTGTGAAAAGTTAATTATTTTTTTATTTGATCGCATTTGGTTGTAAAATGGTGCCATGAAATATACCAAAATGTTCCTAGATCAATACTTTGGGTAGTCTACTAAAATATATATATATACATAAGAATGGTTATTCAGGGATTCCTGACAGATATCAGTGTTACAATGTAACTATCACTATTTTTTAAAAAAAAATGTTTGGAAATAGCAAGGTGCTACTTGTACTTATTGCCCTATAACTTGAAAAAAAAAAGAAAAAAAAAGAACATGTAAACATTTGGTATTTCTAAACTCAGGACAAAATTCTGAAACTATTTTGCATGGGAGTTTTTTGGTTGTTGTAGATTTGGAACAGATTTTGGGGGTCATATTTTATAAAAAAAATTATAGTAAATTATAAGATATGATGAAAATAATGTTATCTTTAGATAGTCCATTTAATGGCAAGAAAAACAGTATATAATATGTGTGGGTACAGTAATTGAGTAAGAGAAAAAGTACAGCTAAACACCACAGAAATGTAAAAACAGCCCTGATCGCTAACGGTAAGAAAATTGAAAAATGGTCTGGTCACTAAGGGGTTAAGCTAGGGATTTAAAAAAATAATAATCTACACCAGGTAGGCATTTACACATTAGAGGCTATACATCTAAGGTAAGTTTAATTTATAGGGGTAAATATTTATGGGCAGGGGTTAATTTATTAGAGACTTTAATCTAAGTATGGGGTTCATTTATAGGGGAACATATTTACGGATAGGGGTACATTTAAAGAAGGGGCTTAATTTTAAAGAGGCTCCATTTTAGTGATGTCCATCTGTGCTCGTTGTTTTGTTTTTAACATTCTATAGATGTGTTGTCCTTAGGGTTGCCACCTCAGCCAGGTTTTCCTGGACACTTATGAGTTACACATGTTGCAGGGAGGAACATGAATTATGCTGTCCAAGGTCACTATTTGTGTGCTATCCAGCAGCACAATGCATGTTACCCTCTGCACACCCTGCAGCATGTGTAACTCATAAGTGTCCAGTAAAACATGGCCGAGCAAGCAACCCTAGTTGTCCTTGTAACCTGTGTTCTGAGAAGCATCAGAGGGATTTCAGAAATAGATACTTTTTTATTATTATTTTGAGGTGACAGTTAAGATACACTATTTGTGTGATTAGTATACTGTATTGGTGAACTTCATTATATAACTGTACACTAATAGCACTTACTTAAAAGATAATAAATTTAACACTAAGTGGAAAAATAACTCTCTCTTCTGTCAGGTAAACTGCAGTAAAAATTTTCCACTCCCATTTCTACTTTATTTTATATAATCTTTCTAATACCTAATAAACTGAAGCAACTGAGCTATAGTATCCCAGTGCTTGTTACATTACTGTATTTAGCCCAGAAGAGGTTTGTGCTGCATCAGGCTTAAACTACTTTGCTATTGAATTACAGCCTCGGCTGAGATTATATGAACTTGACTCACAGTGCTATTTTCAGCTACTGGATTCTAGCTATTTTTCATTTTTAGACAGCTAACACATATTGTCACAGTCAGTAGGAAGGCCAGTATGCAAGTGGATTACATTAAAGCAATGTAAATTTTACTTAACAGGAAATTTATTTGGATAGATGATACACAGAAGGATAGATCTGTGATTACAGGCTCTCCACTGTGCAGGCCAAAGCTCTGAACTGCAACTGCAGTAAGACAGAAGATTCAGGGGCTGATGCTTCATTATGATGCTTGATTTAAAAAAAAAAAAAAAAAAAAAAAGCACAAAGAATATATGACTTGTCAGTTATAGTGCAGAACTAGTTTTTGAGCACAAGTGGTGAATAGTATCGGAATGCACTATCAGCTTGTATGACTTGGTGCAGGTTACAATAGTACACACACCTAAAATATAATAAAGGAGGAAGTGCGGGATATACCGATACACAGGCTTGATTCTTGTCTTGCTGGATACTCAGAAATGTATCTACAGCCGCAGAGCAGGCAGGCCCGTCTCTAGAGCCGCAGAGCAGGCAGGCCCGTCACTAGAGCCGCAGAGCAGGCAGGCCCGTCACTAGAGCCGCAGAGCAGGCAGGCCCGTCACTAGAGCCGCAGAGCAGGCAGGCCCGTCACTAGAGCCGCAGAGCAGGCAGGCCCGTCACTAGAGCCGCAGAGCAGGCAGGCCCGTCACTAGAGCCGCAGAGCAGGCAGGCCCGTCACTAGAGCCGCAGAGCAGGCAGGCCCGTCACTAGAGCCGCAGAGCAGGCAGGCCCGTCACTAGAGCCGCAGAGCAGGCAGGCCCGTCACTAGAGCCGCAGAGCAGGCAGGCCCGTCACTAGAGCCGCAGAGCAGGCAGGCCCGTCACTAGAGCCGCAGAGCAGGCAGGCCCGTCACTAGAGCCGCAGAGCAGGCAGGCCCGTCACTAGAGCCGCAGAGCAGGCAGGCCCGTCACTAGAGCCGCAGAGCAGGCAGGCCCGTCACTAGAGCCGCAGAGCAGGCAGGCCCGTCACTAGAGCCGCAGAGCAGGCAGGCCCGTCACTAGAGCCGCAGAGCAGGCAGGCCCGTCACTAGAGCCGCAGAGCAGGCAGGCCCGTCACTAGAGCCGCAGAGCAGGCAGGCCCGTCACTAGAGCCGCAGAGCAGGCAGGCCCGTCACTAGAGCCGCAGAGCAGGCAGGCCCGTCACTAGAGCCGCAGAGCAGGCAGGCCCGTCACTAGAGCCGCAGAGCAGGCAGGCCCGTCACTAGAGCCGCAGAGCAGGCAGGCCCGTCACTAGAGCCGCAGAGCAGGCAGGCCCGTCACTAGAGCCGCAGAGCAGGCAGGCCGTCACTAGAGCCGCAGAGCAGGCAGGCCCGTCACTACAGCCGCAGAGCAGGCAGGCCCGTCACTAGAGCCGCAGAGCAGGCAGGCCCGTCACTACAGCCACAGAGCAGGCAGGCCCGTCACTACAGCCACAGAGCAGGCAGGTCTGCACAGGCCCATCACTACAGTCAAAGAGCAGGCAGGCCCGTCTCTACAGACAGATAGCATGCAGGACACAAAGGTATTATAGACATCTCTATAGGCACATGGTTTGCAGGACACACAGGTATGCAGGCTTGACTTCAGAAGCACACACAATATAAAGAATATACTAAGAAGTAGAATTAACTTTAAAGGCACAGTTGCATTGCAAAGCCAAGGAACAGTGCAGCTTCCAATTCTAATAGATACCCTTGGGAACATACTATATTATGATTACAGATAATCAGTTTGTATGTTTTATTTAGCCATTAAAACCACTGATTTCCCCTGGCTCAGTCAAGACCTGGTGGCAAGAATTGTGGGACCTAACATTGCCCTCAACTTACTTTTAAATGTCGCCATAGTGCCCATCATAACGGCAAAACACATTGGCACCCTGAAGGCAGGCAGAAATTAGTCATCATGGCTCTCTTATAGCAGTCTGATATGGGACAAGCCATAGGCACCAGGAACAAAGTGCTCCTGATGATGTGCTTCACTCCACACACTCACTGCCGTTATGGGCTGGGCAACATGTCCTGCTTTACACACTGCTCCTGGTCATCCACAGCTCCACTCACTCCACCAGCTGATTTTGCTGACCACCTAGCTAAAATGTAACCCCTTAACGACCAACGTCGTACCCTGTACAACGTTGGTCGTTATGCCCTTAAGGACCAGCGACATACCCTTTACGTCGCTGCAGCCCTGGGCTTCTCTCTGCCACGATCTCGCTCAAAAGAGCGAGATTGCGCTATTTCTGCATGCCACACGAGTGGGGCACTGCAGAAATAGATGTGCAGAGTTGCCGGTGACTCTGTGGCCCTCTTAGCATCGGCCAGTGGTGGTGCCGATCGTTGGTGGGTGAGCGCAATTGCAGGGAGGCGCGCAGTCGGAGATCAATAGTGTTGCTAAGGGGAACAACAGTGTGTGTTGCTGGGACAAAAGCACGGCTGGGAGTGAATAGCTGGGAAGTTCAGCCGACAACATCAATAGCGCATCTGGAATTTCACATCACTTAATAGCCCTGCTCCCCTTATTAAACATAGCGCAACCACACTAAGCATAATGCAGCCTTGAAAAGGATAGCATGGCCTACACTAAACAATAATAAGCCTTAGTGTGGCTGTGCTACCCTCTTCAAGGCTGCATTATAGAAGGTTATTTATTTACTTATTGAAAATGCACTCTTTTCATGGGTGTGTTGGGCTCCAAGCCTCTCTTCCATTTCCCGCACTGTTGCTATGGCTATCCTCTTTCACTACAGCATGTTATCTGGGGGCGTTAGCTGAAAACTATATTATTTCTGAACTTCTGGATTTGACTTTTACTTGCCGTTTGACCTCCCTACTGTTTGCCGATTTTTTACTGCATAGCCTGATCTGGGTTTTGATTTTTTTGGCTCTCTCCTGTTATTGATTTTTGGATCATGACTTCTGCAGCTTGATTGGTGCTGACCTGGTCTGCCTGACATTGCCCTTGAATTGCCACTTCCAGTACTACTGAGATTTCCCTTAGCCTAGCTAACCTTCCAGCACCCTTTATTTAAAAAAAGCACTAAGCAGCTTATACTTAAAGGGACATTCCGGTCAAAATTCAAAATGTACATAGATGAATCATATCTTTGAATAGAAACATATTTGCAATATACATGTATTGGCATAATATAAAGATAATCCCAGCGCCCACTGAACCTTGTTGGCCTAGGAGGGTGATACCTAGCTATCACCTAGATGCAATAATAATGGGAAAGATATTCCTAGGCGCCAAACTAGGAGGCTAAGGTTTAAAAGGATTTATTACAACATGAGTGCAGGATGTTAAAATAAATTACAATGTAAAAAATACAATGTGGGAATACAATGTTAAAAATACAAAGTTAAATATACAATGTTAAAAAATGGCATGGATCCACGCTGATTACAAACACTGATAAAAGAAATTAAAAATATGCACTGTAACAATTTACACAATAAAATTCTAAGTTGCAACAATAGTCAAATAGTGATGCTGGAGGTGTGCTAGAAAATAACGTTTAATGCAAAAATAGTGTCCAATGTAAGTGATTAGTGTTCAGGTCAAAAGAATAAAACAAAGTCTGGAAATAAATTGTTCGCAAAAATTCACAACATAGGTCCAAAATAAATCCGCTGAGGTTCTCCTAAAGATGTGTGTCCGGATAGTATTGGTGTGGTGACAAGTGTTTATTTAGTCAAAATGGTGACAAAAATAAATAAAAATGGTGAAAAAAATATATAAAAATAAAAACAAAAATAGTTGATTGTGTCCAATAAAAAATTAGGTGTAAAGTAGAAAATTATCCCTTGGAAGTTGTAATACCAGCCTGGGTAGGCAGATGTGGTGAAAGGAAAGTGCACAATGAGAAAAAATTCCAAATGCTGAAAAATATGGGAGAAAATATGGGAAGCAAAAACCTGTGAAAAGAAAGATAAAATGCAATGTGTAGAAAATTCACAATATGTTCCTCCAATTGAAATAAGGCTTAACAGTGCTGTCTACGCGTTTATCAAGACTGCTTGATAAAGACAGTCTTGATAAACGCGTAGACAGCACTGTTAAGCCTTATTTCAATTGGAGGAACATTGTGAATTTTCTACACATTGCATTTTATCTTTCTTTTCACATCGCCTAACCTTTCCAATGGTGTAAGTCTTGGGGATCTGAAAAACAAATATATAAAAGTTAAAAAAGAACTAATTGCAATATATATAATTCATCTACAGGGAGTGCAGAATTATTAGGCAAATGAGTATTTTGACCACATCATCCTCTTTATGCATGTTGTCTTACTCCAAGCTGTATAGGCTCGAAAGCCTACTACCAATTAAGCATATTAGGTGATGTGCATCTCTGTAATGAGAAGGGGTGTGGTCTAATGACATCAACACCCTATATCAGGTGTGCATAATTATTAGGCAACTTCCTTTCCTTTGGCAAAATGGGTCAAAAGAAGGACTTGACAGGCTCAGAAAAGTCAAAAATAGTGAGATATCTTGCAGAGGGATGCAGCACTCTTAAAATTGCAAAGCTTCTGAAGCGTGATCATCGAACAATCAAGCGTTTCATTCAAAATAGTCAACAGGGTCGCAAGAAGTGTGTGGAAAAACCAAGGCGCAAAATAACTGCCCATGAACTGAGAAAAGTCAAGCATGCAGCTGCCAAGATGCCACTTGCCACCAGTTTGGCCATATTTCAGAGCTGCAACATCACTGGAGTGCCCAAAAGCACAAGGTGTGCAATACTCAGAGACATGGCCAAGGTAAGAAAGGCTGAAAGACGACCACCACTGAACAAGACACACAAGCTGAAACGTCAAGACTGGGCCAAGAAATATCTCAAGACTGATTTTTCTAAGGTTTTATGGACTGATGAAATGAGAGTGAGTCTTGATGGGCCAGATGGATGGGCCCGTGGCTGGATTGGTAAAGGGCAGAGAGCTCCAGTCCGACTCAGACGCCAGCAAGGTGGAGGTGGAGTACTGGTTTGGGCTGGTATCATCAAAGATGAGCTTGTGGGGCCTTTTCGGGTTGAGGATGGAGTCAAGCTCAACTCCCAGTCCTACTGCCAGTTTCTGGAAGACACTTTCTTCAAGCAGTGGTACAGGAAGAAGTCTGCATCCTTCAAGAAAAACATGATTTTCATGCAGGACAATGCTCCATCACACGCGTCCAAGTACTCCACAGCGTGGCTGGCAAGAAAGGGTATAAAAGAAGAAAATCTAATGACATGGCCTCCTTGTTCACCTGATCTGAACCCCATTGAGAACCTGTGGTCCATCATCAAATGTGAGATTTACAAGGAGGGAAAACAGTACACCTCTCTGAACAGTGTCTGGGAGGCTGTGGTTGCTGCTGCACGCAATGTTGATGGTGAACAGATCAAAACACTGACAGAATCCATGGATGGCAGGCTTTTGAGTGTCCTTGCAAAGAAAGGTGGCTATATTGGTCACTGATTTGTTTTTGTTTTGTTTTTGAATGTCAGAAAACATAATTTATGTAAGAACTTACCTGATAAATTCATTTCTTTCATATTAGCAAGAGTCCATGAGCTAGTGACGTATGGGATATACATTCCTACCAGGAGGGGCAAAGTTTCCCAAACCTCAAAATGCCTATAAATACACCCCTCACCACACCCACAAATCAGTTTAACGAATAGCCAAGAAGTGGGGTGATAAGAAAAAAGTGCGAAAGCATATAAAATAAGGAATTGGAATAGTTGTGCTTTATACAAAAAAATCATAACCACCACAAAAAGGGTGGGCCTCATGGACTCTTACTAATATGAAAGATATGAATTTATCAGGTAAGTTCTTACATAAATTATGTTTTCTTTCATGTAATTAGCAAGAGTCCATGAGCTAGTGACGTATGGGATAATGACTACCCAAGATGTGGATCTTTCCACGCAAGAGTCACTAGAGAGGGAGGGATAAAATAAAGACAGCCAATTCCTGCTGAAAATAATCCACACCCAAAATAAAGTTTAATGAAAACATAAGCAGAAGATTCAAACTGAAACCGCTGCCTGAAGTACTTTCCTACCAAAAACTGCTTCAGAAGAAGAAAACACATCAAAATGGTAGAATTTAGTAAAAGTATGCAAAGAGGACCAAGTTGCTGCTTTGCAAATCTGATCAACCGAAGCCTCATTCCTAAACGCCCAGGAAGTAGAAACTGACCTAGTAGAATGAGCTGTAATCCTTTGAGGCGGAGTTTTACCCGACTCAACATAAGCATGGTGAATTAAGGATTTCAACCAAGATGCCAAAGAAATGGCAGAAGCTTTCTGACCTTTCCTAGAACCGGAAAAGATGACAAATAGACTAGAAGTCTTACGGAAAGACTTAGTAGCCTCAACATAATATTTCAAAGCTCTAACAACATCCAAAGAATGCAACGATTTCTCCTTAGAATTCTTAGGATTAGGACATAATGAAGGAACCACAATTTCTCTACTAATGTTGTTGGAATTCACAACCTTAGGTAAAAATTCAAAAGAAGTTCGCAACACCGCCTTATCCCGATGAAAAATCAGAAAAGGAGACTCACAAGAAAGAGCAGATAATTCAGAGACTCTTCTGGCAGAAGAGATGGCCAAAAGGAACAAAACTTTCCAAGAAAGTAATTTAATGTCCAATGAATGCATGGGTTCAAAAGGAGGAGCTTGAAGAGCCCTCAGAACCAAATTCAAACTCCAAGGAGGAGAAATGGACTTAATGACAGGTTTTATACGAACCAAAGCTTGTACAAAACAATGAATATCAGGAAGATTAGCAATCTTTCTGTGAAAAAGAACAGAAAGAGCAGAGATTTGTCCTTTCAAGGAACTTGCGGACAAACCTTTATCTAAACCATCCTGAAGAAACTGTAAAATTCTCGGAATTCTAAAAGAATGCCGGGAAAAATGATGAGAAAGACACCAAGAAATATAAGTCTTCCAGACTCTATAATATATCTCTCTAGATACAGATTTACGAGCCTGTAACATAGTATTAATCACAGAGTCAGAGAAACCTCTTTGACCAAGAATCAAGCGTTCAATCTCCATACCTTTAAATTTAAGGATTTGAGATCCTGATGGAAGAAAGGACCTTGTGACAGAAGGTCTGGTCTTAACGGAAGAGTCCACGGCTGGCAAGAGGCCATCCGGACAAGAGCCGCATACCAAAACCTGTGAGGCCATGCTGGAGCTACCAGCAGAACAAACGAGCATTCCTTCAGAATCTTGGAGATTACTCTTGGAAGAAGAACTAGAGGCGGAAAGATATAGGCAGGATGATACTTCCAAGGAAGTGATAATGCATCCACTGCCTCCGCCTGAGGATCCCGGGATCTGGACAGATACCTGGGAAGTTTCTTGTTTAGATGAGAAGCCATCAGATCTATTTCTGGGAGTTCCCACATTTGAACAATCTGAAGAAATACCTCTGGGTGAAGAGACCATTCGCCCGGATGCAACGTTTGGCGACTGAGATAATCCGCTTCCCAATTGTCTATACCTGGGACATGAACCGCAGAGATTAGACAGGAGCTGGATTCCGCCCAAACCAGAATTCGAGATACTTCTTTCATAGCCAGAGGACTGTGAGTCCCTCCTTGATGATTGATGTATGCCACAGTTGTGACATTGTCTGTCTGAAAACAAATGAACGACTCTCTCTTCAGAAGAGGCCAAGACTGAAGAGCTCTGAAAATTGAACGGAGTTCCAAAATATTGATCGGTAATCTCACCTCCTGAGATTCCCAAACCCCTTGTGCCGTCAGACCCCCACACAGCTCCCCAACCTGTAAGACTTGCATCTGTTGAGATTATAGTCCAGGTCGGAAGAACAAAAGAAGCCCCCTGAATTAAACGATGGTGATCAGTCCACCACGTCAGAGAATGTCGGACAATCGGTTTTAAAGATATTAATTGAGATATCTTTGTGTAATCCCTGCACCATTGGTTCAGCATACAGAGCTGAAGAGGTCTCATGTGAAAACGAGCAAAGGGGATCGCGTCTGATGCAGCAGTCATAAGACCTAGAATTTCCATGCATAAGGCTACCGAAGGGAATGATTGTGACTGAAGGTTTCGACAAGCTGAAATCAATTTTAGACGTCTCTTGTCTGTCAAAGATAGAGTCATGGACACTGAATCTATCTGGAACCCTAAAAAGGTTACCCTTGTCTGAGGAATCAATGAACTTTTTAGTGAATTGATCCTCCAACCATGATCTTGAAGAAACAACACAAGTCGATTCGTATGAGATTCTGCTAAATGTGAAGACTGAGCAAGTACCAAGATATCGTCCAAATAAGGAAATACCACAATACCCTGTTCTCTGATTACAGACAGAATGGCACCGAGAACCTTTGTAAAAAATCTTGGAGCTGTAGCTAGGCCAAACGGCAGAGCCACAAACTGGTAATGCTTGTCCAGGAAAGAGAATCTCAGGAACTGATAGTGAGCTGGATGAATCGGAATATGCAGATATGCATCCTGTAAATCTATTGTAGACATATAATGACCTTGCTGAACAAAAGGCAATATAGTCCTTACAGTTACCATTTTGAATGTTGGTATCCTTACATAACGATTCAATATTTTTAGATCCAGAACTGGTCTGAAGGAATTCTCCTTCTTGGGTACAATGAAGAGATTCGAATAAAACCCCAGCCCCTGTTCCAAAACTGGAACTGGCATAATTACTCCAGCCAACTCTAGATCTGAAACACATTTCAGAAATGCTTGAGCTTTCACTGAGTTTACTGGGACACGGGAAAGAAAAAATCTCTTTGCAGGAGGTCTCATCTTGAAACCAATTCTGTACCCTTCTGAAACAATGTTCTGAATCCAAAGATTGTGAACAGAATTGATCCAAATTTCTTTGAAAAAACGTAATCTGCCCCCTACCAGCTGAGCTGGAATGAGGGCCGCACCTTCATGTGGACTTAGAAGCTGGCTTTGCTTTTCTAGAAGGCTTGGATTTATTCCAGACTGGAGATGGTTTCCAAACTGAAACTGCTCCTGAGGATGAAGGATCAGGCTTTTGTTCTTTGTTGAAACGAAAGGAACGAAAACGATTATTAGCCCTGTTTTTACCTTTAGATTTTTTATCCTGTGGTAAAAAAGTTCCTTTCCCACCAGTAACAGTTGAGATAATAGAATCCAACTGAGAACCAAATAATTTATTACCCTGGAAAGAAATGGAAAGTAGAGTTGATTTAGAAGACATATCAGCATTCCAAGTTTTAAGCCATAAAGCTCTTCTAGCTAAAATAGCTAGAGACATAAACCTGACATCAACTCTGATAATATCAAAAATGGCATCACAGATAAAATTATTAGCATGTTGAAGAAGAATAATAATATTATGAGAATCATGATCTGTTACTTGTTGCGCTAAAGTTTCCAACCAAAAAGTTGAAGCTGCAGCAACATCAGCCAATGATATAGCAGGTCTAAGAAGATTACCTGAACACAGATAAGCTTTTCTTAGAAAGGATTCAATTTTCCTATCTAAAGGATCCTTAAAGGAAGTACCATCTGACGTAGGAATAGTAGTACGTTTAGCAAGGGTAGAAATAGCCCCATCAACTTTAGGGATTTTGTCCCAAAACTCTAATCTGTCGGACGGTACAGGATATAATTGCTTGAAACGTTTAGAAGGAGTAAATGAATTACCCAAATTATTCCATTCTCTGGAAATTACTTCAGAAATAGCACCAGGAACAGGAAAAACTTCTGGAATAACCACAGGAGATCTAAAGACCTTGTCTAAACGTTTAGATTTAGTATCAAGAGGACCAGAATCCTCAATTTCTAATGCAATTAGGACTTCTTTAAGTAAAGAACGGATAAATTCCATTTTAAATAAATATGACGACTTATCAGCATCAACCTCTGAGACAGAATCCTCTGTATCAGAAGAATCATTAGAATCAGAATGATGATGTTCATTTAAAAATTCATCTGTATAAAGAGAAGTTTTAAAAGACTTTTTATGTTTACCAGAAGGAGGAATAACAGACATAGCCTTCTTAATGGATTCAGAAACAAAATCTCTTATGTTATCAAGAACACTCTGAACATTAGATGTTGATGGAACTGCAACAGGTAATGGTACTTTACTAAAGGAAAAATTTTCTGCATTAACAAGTTTGTCATGACATTTAATACAAACAACAGCTGGAGGAACAACTACCAAAAGTTTACAGCAGATACACTTAGCTTTGGTAGTTCCAGCACCAGGCAGCGATTTTCCAGTAGTATCTTCTGACTCAGTTGCAACTTGGGACATCTTGCAATATGTAATAGAAAAAAACAACATATAAAGCAAAATTGATCAAATTCCTTATATGACAGTTTCAGGAATGGGAAAAAATGCCAGTGAACAAGCTTCTAGCAACCAGAAGCAACAAATAATGAGACTTAAATAAAGTGGAGACAAATTTGACGCCCACAATATTTGGCGCCTAAATGCTATTAGCGCCAAAAATGACGCCACATCCGGAACGCCGACATTTTTGGAGCGAAAAACGTCAAAAATGACGCAACTTTCGGCGACACGTATGACGCCGGAAATAGAAAAAAATTTTCGCGCCAAGAAAGTCCGCGCCAAGAATGACGCAATAAAATGAAGCATTTTCAGCCCCCGCGAGCCTAACAGCCCACAGGGAAAAAGTCAAATTTTAAGGTAAGATAAAAATGATATATTCAAATGCATTATCCCAAATATGAAAATGACTGTCTGAAATAAGGAAATGTTGAACATCCTGAGTCAAGGCAAATAAATGTTTGAATACATATATTTAGAACTTTATAAAAAAGTGCCCAACCATAGCTTTAGAGTGTCACAGAAAATAAGACTTACCCAGAACACTCATCTACATGTTGTAGAAAGCCAAACCAGTACTGAAACGAAAATCAGCAGAGGTAATGGTATATATATATATATATAAGAGTATATCGTCGATCTGAAAAGGGAGGTAAGAGATGAATCTCTACGACCGATAACAGAGAACCTATGAAATAGACCCCGTAGAAGGAGATCATTGAATTCAAACAGGCAATACTCTCCTCACATCCCTCTGACATTCACTGCACGCTGAGAGGAAAACCGGCCTCCAACCTGCTGCGGAGCGCATATCAACGTAGAATCTAGCACAAACTTACTTCACCACCTCCATAGGAGGCAAAGTTTGTAAAACTGATTTGTGGGTGTGATGAGGGGTGTATTTATAGGCATTTTGAGGTTTGGGAAACTTTGCCCCTCCTGGTAGGAATGTATATCCCATACGTCACTAGCTCATGGACTCTTGCTAATTACATGAAAGAAATGTATATTTGTGAATGTTGAGATGTTATATTGGTTTCACTGGTAAAAATAAATAATTGAAATGGGTATTTATTTGTTTTTTGTTAAGTTGCCTAATAATTATGCACAGTAATAGTCACCTGCACACACAGATATCCCCCTAAAATAGCTATAACTAAAAACAAACTAAAAACTACTTCCAAAACTATTCAGCTTTGATATTAATGAGTTTTTTGGGTTCATTGAGAACATGGTTATTGTTCAATAATAAAATGAATCCTCAAAAATACAACTTGCCTAATAATTCTGCACTCCCTGTATGTAAATGTATTTTACCTTGTATTTATTTTCTACACTACATTTGTGCTTCCTGTCACAGTCCTACACGAGGAGGCCTTTGCAGGAAGTTTTATCTTAGTTTTATCTCATAAAACTTCTAGGCTAGTGAATAGACTAGAAAACGGAGTCAGATTTGCTCATGCCCAATACTGACAGAATAAGGTTCTGAAAATAATCTGCTCTTAAAACACTGGGGGCAGGGATACAGTGAGAATTTCTAAGTAAATTATTTGCAGTATTTGCCAACAATCTTTTTATATTTATAAATATTAACATTTGTTTTTACTAAAATGAGCACTGTTTAAAATCCTTTAATGAAAATTTCAAATAAAAAAAGAGTTGGTAAATTAAAATATAACAGGCTTCCTTGAGGCCTACACACACTGGGCCTCTAACTCTGTTCTTATGCAAAAATCCATTTACGTCACTGCAGTCCTGGGCTTCTCTCTGCCGAAATCTCTCTCAAAACAGCGAGATTGCGCTATTTCTGCATGCCCTACGAGTGGGACACTACAGAAATAGATTTAAAGAGTTACAGATTGAGAGGGCCACTCTGGGTGGGTAAGGAGGGAGGCGGATGGACGGCCCATTGCTGTAGGGGCAGGAGGAGGGCGGGAGCGGGTGAGACCATTACGCCACGCTACAGGTGTTCAAGGAAAAAAAAAAGTGCCGGTGCTGATTCACAGTGAGGGGGAAGGAGGGAGGAGAGGCAATAAAGGGTATCCTCTGTAGGATCCATTAGAGGAAATTGATCTGGGAGGAGGGGGAGGCAGTTACACTACAGAATTTAGTTTTTTTGCCTTATTTGCAGCAAACTGGGTACTGGCAGACAGCTGCCAGTACCTAAGATGGTGGCAAATAGGTAAAGGGGAGAGATCAGGGAGGTTGGAAGGTAAGGGGGGGATACTACCCTGCAGAAAATATGTAAATTTAAAAAAAACAAAAAAAACTTATTTTTATACTGGCAGACTTTCTGCCAGTGCTTAAGATGGGGGTGACCCTTGTGGGGTGGGGGAGGGAAGAGAGCTGTTTGAGAGGTGTCAGGGAGGGATCAGGGGGTGGGATGTGTCAGGTGGGATGCTCATCTCTACACTAAAGCTAAAATTAACCCTACAAGCTACCTAATTATCCCCTTCACTACTGGGAATAATACAAGTGTGGTGCGCAGCAGCATTTAGCAGCCTTCTAATTACCAAAAGCAATGCCAAAGCCATATATGTCTGTTATTTCTGAATAAAGGGGATCCCGGAGATGCATTTACAATCATTTGAGACATGATTGCACAAGATGTTTGTAAATAATTTCAGTGAGAAACCTAAAATTGTGAAAAAAAATTGATCGCATTTAAAAAATTGGGCCTATATCAATACTATGGGTTGTCTAATATATATATATATATATATATATATATATATATTTATTTATTTTGATAGGTAAATATTAAAAAAAGGCTCTATTTCTGTTTAAATGTAGTGATGGCAAAAATGCTCTGGTCTTTTGGGGATGTTTTTGTCTGAAATGCCCGGTCCTTAAGGGGTTAACATTGCACCCCAGATGCACAAAGTACACTAATTAGTTGTGAAGTGTCAACCAGCACCTTTTATTAATGAAAAATCAAATAGGGCTAGTAAACTCAACTATAACAGGCTTCCTTGAGGCCTACGCACTCTCTCTCTCTCTGTTCTTGTGCAAAATCCATTTTTCAATATGTGCTGCAGCTAAGAAATTCTTAAAAATTGCACCCTAAATGAACAAAGTACAGCTAGTTGTGAAGTGTCAACCAGCACCCCTTATTAATGGAAACTTAACAGGATTGGTAAAGAGAAGGCAAAATTCAGTTAAAAGCCCCACAGAAGATGCATTTTGTCCATAGATTTGGACTTCGTAACTGCTAATGTGTGAAATCATTATCCCTGTGTACTATTCATGTGAAAAACACAAAAGCGCCCTGATTTTTCTTTACATTTGGAGCACGCTACATGTGCAATTTTCTTTAATCTGGCATAAGTAAATTTTACAAAAAGTAGATCACAGCTCACTAAAGTCCAGGCACCCCTGCTTTACATATTTTAAAATGAGGTCCAGGATATTCATTAGAAGTGATCATTTAAAGTCCCTGTAAAATATTGCTTAGATTATGGACCTGATTTTAAAACATGTAAAGTTTACCATAACTTTAAACCAATTATAGCTAAAATTAGCAAATACATGTACCCTTATTTTACACCGGTGACATTTTCCCAATAGCGCCTGTTCCTAGTGATTACGTGACCACTATTGAGGAAGTTATTTCACAGGCTCCTTAGCTGAAAACAAAAGATAAGAATAAGTTTTTGCCACCTGCATTTACAGTACTTCACTGCAATACTGTGTACAGCACAAGAGTAGTTTGTTTTCTTAAAGGGCCAGTACAGTGAACTGTAAAAAAAGAAATTGATATCATGCATATAAAAAAGTAGTAACATATTACAAATATTTTTTTAATGCTGGCCTTTTTGATATTGAAGCTAACAGGAAGTATATGACTGGCTACCAGGAGCTGGTGAAGGCTGCTTGTTCGTTGCAGTTCACCACTGACGTATGGAGTTTTCCTTGTGGCCATTATGCCTCCCTGACGGCATACTGGTGGCATACTAGGGCCTCTTATTGAGCTATGGCTAGTGTTCAGGTTAGTGGTGGTGCAGTGGCAGGCAGCTGTGGTCACGGTAGGTGAGGGTCGAGTCGGTAGATAAACAGGGATACCGATCATTTATCCTCCATGCCAAGATGCTGGATGAGTAGCCCAACGCTGACAATAAATTGCAGGCTCTTAGGAGGATGGTGTCACAGTGGATAAGAGAGCAGGAAAGCACAGAGGAAATTGGCTTTGTAGTCCTTGAAAAAGCCTTACTGGTGAAATGTATGTCAGATTTGATTAATGGTTATCCCCATCATCACAAGGAGGGGCGAACTTTCTGCTTTTACACAAACTGAAACTCAGAACACAGGAAGCCAGGAAAGTGTTTCAGCTTATATGTGCATACAGTATTGAGTATAGAGTTCCTATAATCCCAGAGTAATTTTATACAATTTGCTGAATTGAATAAAATTGGAACCCCCGTTAACCTGGGCATTCTCAATTATTGAGCACTTGTCTTAGCACTACAGTAGCTCTGCAAAGTGTGAGTACAGTTGCTTGCAACATCTTTTGACACATATTAGAAACAGTTTAACGCTATGTTTTATATTTCTTTCAAGGTTTCCCTGATATACATTAGAGCAGGGTTCTTCATTACTGGGTCGCCACACCATATTCACTGGGTCGATACAGGCAGAACTAAACTGTTTAAAAAATATATGCAGGTGCATGGTAGGCAGCTGCACTGCAGATTCTATTTAGTGCTCACAGAACTAACTCTAAAGCGGGCAGCAGGCTCAGATCTGATCTGACTACAGAGGCAGAGAGCACATGGCAGCCAGAGCATCTGAAAACATCACACTGAACTGTTTCCCAGCACAACCCCTGAGCTTTCTGCATTACACTGTGATGAAATGATAGCAGTGGGATCCGCTTCCTGCACATCCTATTAGTTGTTACTGGGGCTGAACGGGCTCTGTGGATCACACTGGTATAGATTGGGGAGAAGTGAAAAGGACAATGCTACAGCTGCTAAATTTACGTGCTCTCCTGTCCTAAACGCTGTCTGTTAGGTCAGAACGTGAGTGGGGGGCAGGGGAACCTGCAATTCCTATGATGTGCCGGTACAGCTCATGTTACAGTCAGTGCTGGGCCCTACTAATGTCTCTCTACCTCATGCAAGTACAACTGGGGATAGGTAATTTATTAACTTTTAACTTTGGAGGTCAAGCCATATATTCTTCCTTCTGCTCTGTCTTTCGTTTAACCCCTTGGCTGCCAAATGTACATGATATAAAAAGAATGGCCACACAAAAAAAATGTAAAATTGATAACACAGCTTCAGCCTTCTGTAGCAACCAAAGGGTTAAATGCAAGACAGAGCAGAAGGAAGAAGACTTAAACTGTGTGTGTGTGTGTGTGTGTGTATGTGTGTGTGAGTAGTAAGAAGCTACACATGTCGTCAAACTTAATTTGACAGGTATTAAGCCCCTTTTTATGTAAGTTTCCGCCCATATACCCGCCCCTAGAATCCATCCCTTTTTAATATTGATAATTTTGATATCGTAATGATATAGTTGTGTAATAAATAAATACAATTTATTTTTATTGATTGCAATGATTTTGATATGGCAATTATATAGTTGCGGAATAAATAAAATGTATTTTTATTGATTGAATAATTGTTTTATGAACGAGCGAAATGTTTTTACTTTGCTATGGTATATGTAATATCCAATAGGTTTTGTAGTTAGTGAATATTTTTAATATCCTTTAAATTATTTATTTTTAAGCATATGGGCAAGACAAAGTGGTAATAAACACGTTCGGATTTGCCCGCAGTACAAAATTCCGTACTAGGGGCAAGTCAGAACATGTCGAAGCCAGTATAGTCATGTTGTGGCTTGTCGCTAGAAAGATATTTTGTCCGAACATGATTAGTACCGCTTTGTGTGCCCTACTTAGTAAGTCATTTTGTGCGCATGCTTCTTTTTTAGGCTCCTGTATTTAAGAGAGTCCAATTGTGCGGTGATTTACTACAGATTAATAGTTTAAATAACAGAATAATTCAAAATAGACACAAATACAAATTTTAATAGTTTTATTATGGAGAGGGGAAAAAAAACATTTAAAACTAAAATAATTTATTTTACATTTTCAACCAATAAGTAGTTGTTTGTACAAGTGTAGGTAATAAATAACCATGAGGACTTGTTAGACCAGGGGGGCTTAATGAGCTGGACCTTAAAAAGAAGGCTCCCTCATCTCTTTCTTGTGAAGGGTTTCGAACATTAGTTGCTGAATTCTCATTTAACATCTTTAAACCATCAAGGTTTTCCCTGATTGTTGTGTTACCAACAACACTCGATGGGATGTCCAGTTCAGCGATTGCACTCAGAAATGTATTCAAACCTTGGGGTGTCTTCCTAATTGTAACATTATTTTGTGTAACACCACGCACCAGACCGAGTATATTTGACCCAGACACAACACGCTTTTTGTATACAAATTCTCCTTTGTCATTCCACCCAGCAATGTGTTTAGCCTAAACCATTTTACTGAGTAGAAGTTGAGCAAGTGGTCATTTACACTACTAACCACTTCACGAATTATAGTATTAGTTTCTGTATCTGTAGTATGTAGAGCCTTTTCTTATGGTGGTGGATAAACAGGAGGCATTAACAGCTTTAAACTCATCCCCCCCCCCCTAATTTTGTTTAGCACTCACCAAGTATTTTTGCAACACAGTTGTATACCTTTTATTTTTTCCCCATCAGATAAATCACCTTGCAAAATAGAAGTCATTTCTGCATCCCAGTTTTGCACCGACTCCCAAGAATTTGCTACATAAACGGTCCATACCTTTTTTAGGAATAAGATACATTTTCTCACTATAATCCATTAGCAGTTAGTCAAAAGACCAGTTAGCAATGATATAAAAAAGCCAAGCAGCGACCCAATAAATCCTCCAGACTGTTTCACTAATAGTTTCTTTTTAACAATAGATTTTTTTGTTGCTCAAAGCTTTTATAATATTGTGCCACTTTTTAAGTGCTCCTATTTGTGTAGTCGATAAGGGTATTTTACCTTTTAGAGTATTGAGCGCAATCTCACATATCGTAGTGACTAGATCATTAAGACGCTGAACCCAAAATCTTTTTTCTTTTAGCTGCTGATGCACTTAATAAAGCAGGCCAATTGCGATGGAGTCTTTTAGACATGTTTGTATCTCGTCAGTTGCTACAATAAATGACTAAAGGAGTCAATTCTCTTTTTAGTGCTTTTATTTTAAGATATACACAGCTGGTAATTCAGGGGGAAAGATATCAGTTCTTAAACGGTATTCATCAGGTGTAGTAGATCTTAAATCAACTAATAAATAACCGTAAGGTTTACTTGTGGCAACGTTAAAAAAGACTTTAAAAAATAAATAAATTGTGATTTACCAAGATACATTTGGCGGGCTAATGTTGTAATTTGTAACTTATCCCTAGGATTTTTAAAAAGGACCATATATTTAGTATTTAAATTAATTGTTCTGCTTTTTTTTACCGTTACAAACACGTTCTGTACAAGGTCCAAGTATGTACATCA
>NC_069499.1:243648367-243670867 GCF_027579735.1 Bombina bombina | reverse complement strand
CAGGATCTCCTCTCAAGTTCCACAACCACCGTGCAAAGTAAGCAAGTGTTTTCATTAACTGCTAATATAATGAACCCTCAGTACTCCCAACTTTCACCTTAGCTTATGGAATAAATGGCATTTCTGAAATTCAACATTTCGGAAACTTAGTTACCCTGCCCTAAAGTTTGACACCGATTGCATTAGAAATGTTTGCAATACAACTGCTCCTTCTCCTACCATGCTGCAACTGTGAAATTAATTGTATTTAAAGGACCACTCAATGCAGTAGAATTGCATAATTAACAAGTGCATAATAAAAAGACAATGATTTAACACTTACTCAGAATTTCAAATAAGCAGATTTTTTTTTTTCTGACAAATTTATTGTTTCTCCCATTTTCTGGCCCCCTGTATCATGTGACAGACATCAGCCAATCACAGACAAGTATACCCTGTGAGCTTGTGCACATGCTCAGTAGGATCTTGTTCCCCAGAAAGTGTGTTTATTAAAAATACTGTGCAAAATTTTATAATGGAAGAAAATTAGAAAGTGTCTTAAAAAAGAATGCTTTTTCTGAATCATAAAAGTTTATTTTGACTTGAGTGTCCCTTTAAAAGCAACCTCCTATATTGCTGCTGTACTCCTAGACTCCTCTGCTGCAGTAAGTCTCCTTCAGCACTGCTGCTATTCCTGCTCTGTGCTGGTCAGTCAATGCCAAATCCTTAGGAAACAACTAGATGCTGTGTCCAAGGGAGGTTTGGCAGGCATCTCTTCGCCTTCCTTGGAGGTGAATTGTGGTTTGTTTGTACTATAATTTAGACACCTACTTCAGTAACACCTTGTACACAAACAGCACCTGGCCACTTGCCCATGCATCCACCACACCCCATGCAGGATCCACCACACGCTCCCACAAGAAGGCTACACCCTCAACATGCACGGGGCTAAAAGAGCTTGCACACTCTACTAAATCAGGGGCCCCATTCATTTAAAAGCTTTAACATACATATATTTCCTAACTGTGCATTTTATATAGCAATCTTATGTCCCTTTATTTTAATAGCTACGTTGTACTAGCTAAAATCATAAACCTTCATGAAATACAAACTACATAAATGTGTGTTACTACTATATATACACATGAACAGTTTAACAATCTAAATATTATTTCACCTATTCCCTGAATTACACATTTAGTCCCGACTATTACAGAGAGCTGAAATAAGTCTGTAGCAGTCAGGCTGTCAACAGGTACGTAAGGGAAAAGCCTAATTAAGAAAAAGTACAATAATCAAGCACTCCAACCTTAAAAGTCAGTTCCTCCTCGCGTAAGTAAACGGCCCGTATCAGAACGAAAGCCCAACCTACAACGTCAAAGATACGCGAGGTACGTCTCTAACACCACCCGACAGCCTCTGCGTTAACCGCCTACCCCACTTCTGTCAATAGGGGTATCTAAGATCAGGTGACCCTAGACGTTATTGCGTTCTAAGCAATAGCATTTCGATCTCATTTACAATGCTGTAGGAATTGGGAAACGTGAAACTACCTACTTATGTTGTCGTTAGAGTTTACATTAAGGCAAGTTTGTAGACTGCTGCTATAGATGATATTTATTACAGTTCAGGCCAATGTAGCTGATAAAGAATAACTACTGGGGGAAAGTTCCGCTTTTGCAAAAGTTTCAGATTCTATTCAAACTGCATGCTTTAGTTTTAGATCACCTACTTTTTGCATTACTGATGCTACTGTATGTGCTCAGTGCAAGTGAAATGTGGTAATAGTTCTCGTGTGAAATCCCCTGTTCCATTTTTGTACTCAAACTACATTTTTTGGAGCATTGCTATAATTTTGGGAGTAGTATTCGTTGTGCTAATTCAAACTAAGTTTACACTAGCACAATATCTAGCAAGGGCACAAAAAATATCTGTAAAATAAATACTTCACTAAATACTGCCCATTCACCAGGGCCTGCTTAACCATGGGACCAAGTGGGTCCAATCATCCCAGGCAGCACTTGACAACAGGCAACACTTCAGTGACTAAGTCAGTCACCATTAGACGTAGACCACTCCTGTTCTCTGTCTCCTTGGGGGAAGTTGCAGGTTCCTGAATCCCTGCAGTGTAACCTCATCATGCACAAAGACACAGAACCGGTCAGGGGCAACATTCAAGGTGGAACAAGTGCATCTCTTCCCTAACTCCCTTTCCACATATTACGCAAGTGTGCATAAGCATTGGTTCAATATAGGTAGGCAGACAGGCATAGGCCTAGATTTGGAGTTCGGCGGTAAAAGGGCTGTTAACGCTCCGCGGGTTTTTTTCTGGCCGCACCATAAATTTAACTCTGGTATCGAGAGTTCAAACAAATGCTGCGTTAGGCTCCAAAAAAGGAGCGTAGAGCATATTTACCGCAAATGCAACTCTCGATACCAGAGTTGCTTACGGACGCGGCCGGCATCAAAAACGTGCTCGTGCACGATTCTCCCATAGGAAACAATGGGGCAGTTTGAGCTGAAAAAAAACCTAACACCTGCAAAAAAGCAGCGTTCAGCTCTTAACGCAGCCCCATTGTTTCCTATGGGGAAACACTTCCTACGTCTGCACCTAACACTCTAACATGTACCCCGAGTCTAAACACCCCTAACCTTACACTTATTAACCCCTAATCTGCCGCCCCCGCTATCGCTGACCCCTGCATTACACTTTTAACCCCTAATCTGCCGCTCCGTAAACCGCCGCCACCTACGTTATCCCTATGTACCCCTAATCTGCTGCCCTAACATCGCCGACCCCTATGTTATATTTATTAACCCCTAATCTGCCCCCCACAACGTCGCCGACACCTACCTACACTTATTAACCCTTAATCTGCCGAGCGGACCTGAGCGCTACTATAATAAAGTTATTAACCCCTAATCCGCCTCACTAACCCTATCATAAATAGTATTAACCCCTAATCTGCCCTCCCTAACATCGCCGACACCTACCTTCAATTATTAACCCCTAATCTGCCGACCGGAGCTCACCGCTATTCTAATAAATGTATTAACCCCTAAAGCTAAGTCTAACCCTAACACTAACACCCCCCTAAGTTAAATATAATTTTTATCTAACGAAATAAATTAACTCTTATTAAATAAATGATTCCTATTTAAAGCTAAATACTTACCTGTAAAATAAATCCTAATATAGCTACAATATAAATTATAATTATATTATAGCTATTTTAGGATTAATATTTATTTTACAGGCAACTTTGTAATTATTTTAACCAGGTACAATAGCTATTAAATAGTTAAGAACTATTTAATAGTTACCTAGTTAAAATAATAACAAATTTACCTGTAAAATAAATCCTAACCTAAGATATAATTAAACCTAACACTACCCTATCAATAAAATAATTAAATAAACTACCTACAATTACCTACAATTAACCTAACACTACACTATCAATAAATTAATTAAACACAATTGCTACAAATAAATAAAATTAAATAAACTATCTAAAGTACAAAAAATAAAAAAGAACTAAGTTACAGAAAATAATAAAATATTTACAAACATAAGAAAAATATTACAACAATTTTAAACTAATTACACCTACTCTAAGCCCCCTAATAAAATAACAAAGCCCCCCAAAATAAAAAATTCCATACCCTATTCTAAAATACAAATATTACAAGCTCTTTTACCTTACCAGCCCTGAACAGGGCCCTTTGCGGGGCATGCCCCAAGAATTTCAGCTCTTTTGCCTGTAAAAAAAACATACAATACCCCCCCCCCAACATTACAACCCACCACCCACATACCCCTAATCTAACCCAAACCCCCCTTAAATAAACCTAACACTACCCCCCTGATGATCTTCCTACCTTGTCTTCACCATGCCAGGTTCACCGATCCGTCCTGGCTCCAAGATCTTCATCCAACCCAAGCGGGGGCTAGACATCCACTGAAGAAGTCCAGAAGAGGGTCCAAAGTCTTCCTCCTATCCGGCAAGAAGAGGACATCCGGACCGGCAAACATCTTCTCCAAGCGGCATCTTCTATCTTCTTCCATCCGATGACGACCGGCTCCATCTTGAAGACCTCCAGCGCGGATCCATCCTCTTCTTCCGACGACTAGACGACGAATGACGGTTCCTTTAAGGGACGTCATCCAAGATGGCGTCCCTCGAATTCCGATTGGCTGATAGGATTCTATCAGCCAATCGGAATTAAGGTAGGAATTTTCTGATTGGCTGATGGAATCAGCCAATCAGAATATAGTTCAATCCGATTGGCTGATCCAATCAGCCAATCAGATTGAGCTCGCATTCTATTGGCTGATCGGAACAGCCAATAGAATGCGAGCTCAATCTGATTGGCTGATTGGATCAGCCAATCGGATTGAACTATATTCTGATTGGCTGATTCCATCAGCCAATCAGAAAATTCCTACCTTAATTCCGATTGGCTGATAGAATCCTATCAGCCAATCGGAATTCGAGGGACGCCATCTTGGATGACGTCCCTTAAAGGAACCGTCATTCGTCGTCTAGTCGTCGGAAGAAGAGGATGGATCCGCGCTGGAGGTCTTCAAGATGGAGCCGGTCGTCATCGGATGGAAGAAGATAGAAGATGCCGCTTGGAGAAGATGTTTGCCGGTCCGGATGTCCTCTTCTTGCCGGATAGGAGGAAGACTTTGGACCCTCTTCTGGACTTCTTCAGTGGATGTCTAGCCCCCGCTTGGGTTGGATGAAGATCTTGGAGCCAGGACGGATCGGTGAACCTGGCATGGTGAAGACAAGGTAGGAAGATCATCAGGGGGGTAGTGTTAGGTTTATTTAAGGGGGGTTTGGGTTAGATTAGGGGTATGTGGGTGGTGGGTTGTAATGTTGGGGGGGGGTATTGTATGTTTTTTTTACAGGCAAAAGAGCTGAAATTCTTGGGGCATGCCCCGCAAAGGGCCCTGTTCAGGGCTGGTAAGGTAAAAGAGCTTGTAATATTTGTATTTTAGAATAGGGTAGGGAATTTTTTATTTTGGGGGGCTTTGTTATTTTATTAGGGGGCTTAGAGTAGGTGTAATTAGTTTAAAATTGTTGTAATATTTTTCTTATGTTTGTAAATATTTTATTATTTTCTGTAACTTAGTTCTTTTTTATTTTTTGTACTTTAGATAGTTTATTTAATTTTATTTATTTGTAGCAATTGTGTTTAATTAATTTATTGATAGTGTAGTGTTAGGTTAATTGTAGGTAATTGTAGGTAGTTTATTTAATTATTTTATTGATAGGGTAGTGTTAGGTTTAATTATATCTTAGGTTAGGATTTATTTTACAGGTAAATTTGTTATTATTTTAACTAGGTAACTATTAAATAGTTCTTAACTATTTAATAGCTATTGTACCTGGTTAAAATAATTACAAAGTTGCCTGTAAAATAAATATTAATCCTAAAATAGCTATAATATAATTATAATTTATATTGTAGCTATATTAGGATGTATTTTACAGGTAAGTATTTAGCTTTAAATAGGAATTATTTATTTAATAAGAGTTAATTTATTTCGTTAGATAAAAATTATATTTAACTTAGGGGGGTGTTAGTGTTAGGGTTAGACTTAGCTTTAGGGGTTAATACATTTATTAGAATAGCGGTGAGCTCCGGTCGGCAGATTAGGGGTTAATAATTGAAGGTAGGTGTCGGCGATGTTAGGGAGGGCAGATTAGGGGTTAATACTATTTATGATAGGGTTAGTGAGGCGGATTAGGGGTTAATAACTTTATTATAGTAGCGCTCAGGTCCGCTCGGCAGATTAGGGGTTAATAAGTGTAGGTAGGTGTCGGCGACGTTGAGGGGGGCAGATTAGGGGTTAATAAATATAACATAGGGGTCGGCGATGTTAGGGGTAGCAGATTAGGGGTACATAGGGATAACGTAGGTGGCGGCGATTTGCGGTCGGAAGATTAGGGGTTAATTATTTTAAGTAGCTTGCGGCGACGTTGTGGGGGGCAAGTTAGGGGTTAATAGATATAATACAGGGGTCGGCGGTGTTAGGGGCAGCAGATTAGGGGTACATAAGTATAACGTAGGTGGCGGTCGGCAGATTAGGGGTTAAAAATTTTAATCGAGTGGCGGCGATGTGGGGGGACCTCGGTTTAGGGGTACATAGGTAGTTTATGGGTGTTAGTGTACTTTAGGGTACAGTAGTTAAGAGCTTTATAAACCGGCGTTAGCCAGAAAGCTCTTAACTCCTGCTATTTTCAGGCGGCTGGAATCTTGTCGTTAGAGCTCTAACGCTCACTGCAGAAACGACTCTAAATACCGGCGTTAGGAAGATCCCATTGAAAAGATAGGCTACGCAAATGGCGTAGGGGGATCTGCGGTATGGAAAAGTCGCGGCTGTAAAGTGAGCGTTAGACCCTTTAATCACTGACTCCAAATACCAGCGGGCGGCCAAAACCAGCGTTAGGAGCCTCTAACGCTGGTTTTGACGGCTACCGCCGAACTCTAAATCTAGGCCATAGTGTGGTCAGCAGACAGGCAAGTAGGTTAATATGCTCATAAGTAATGTTACTACTGGGGGGAAGCATCATTGCATTCTCTGACCCAGGCAGCACTATATCTTCAACCGGCTCTGCCAGTCTCACTATTCACCTCAAATGCTAGACCCTCATCACGTTTAACCCCCTAATGCCACGACCCCTAACTGTAAACCTCTGCTATTATCATCCAATTACTAGAACCTCCAGCAGTAAAGCAAGCCCCTTCCCCTGCTAACCCCTAACTGCTCATCTCCCCCAATCAGTATGACCCCTACCATAAGACTGCAAGAGCACCCTACCTAAAATTACCCCAACTTAAGACACCCCTTTCCCCCAGCGCAAGCCTCCTACCCTAAACTGGCCATTCCTCTAAGACCCTTTCAGCTAACCTAACACTCCCTCAACACCAAGCACCCCAAACCTAAATTCAGCCCTAACCTAAGACACCATAAACTGACTCCTTCTCTAAGACACTCTCCGACTTATGAAAAAATACTGAAAGAAAATTACTGGGTGAAAAATACTTTAAAATGTACTTTAAAAAATACTTACCATAAACTACACTTACAAAGAGAAAAAAATATTTATGTCCATCTTCCATCACTATCTTAACCCTTCGTACTCAAACAAAGCAACTGCCACTGTTGTTTGTCTCACTAGTCTGGGACCAGCATTGTTGTGCGGATCCCAGTTTATAATTTAACTATGTATGTAATCACTTTGCGGTGGGGGGGTTTAAACACATAGACATGAAGGGCCGGTAGTGCTAAAATTATATGCACTTTTGTGGCAATTTAAATTTATGGTTACTAAAAATCCTTTATCTTTCAGCCAAAAGAAACCCAGTTTCATTCAGGGACATTAAACTGCTGGTTACAAGTGGCATGGTTACATCATTCTAAGGTTTTTCTTCCTATACTTGCAGCTCTCTTTAACCTTTTTAGCGCCGTTATGCCGTTGTATTCCGTCCAAACGGCGCTTTAGCGCCATTAGGGTGAAATACAATGTCATAGCCGGTTGGCTGTCCTGATGCCAACAGCGCTTCCTGGATGTGATTGCAGTCTGGAGGGCGTGCCTAGCGTCACAGGGACGCCCCCCTGACCCGATCCCATAATTTAAATCTCACGATCATGTGCACGATCGTGGGATTTTAATTTGTCTACATCGGAACGTTATCATGAAAGGGTTAAAGCAGTTCTCTTATTTTCACCCATTACAGAGGCCAGTTGGTAAAGCTCTGCATCTTTGCTCTGGGCGCTGCCATTTTGGTACCCATGTGTTGTTGACTTTTTGACTGCTGTACCTTGCACTTTGTATAAGCTTGCAAAATACAAAGCATTTTTGCTGTTTTTTTACATAGTTTAAAAGTTAAGGACCACTCAATGCAGTAGAATTGCTTAATTAACAAGTAAAAAGACAATGATTTAGCACCTGCTCTGAATTTCAAATAAGCAGTAGATTTTTTTTTTTGACAAATATATTTTTTCTCCCATTTTCCGGTCCCCAGGATCAAGTGACAGACACCAGCCAATCGCAGACTAGTATATGTATACCCTGTGAGCTTGTGCACATGCTCAGTAGGACCTTGTTCCCCAGAAAGTGTGTATATAAAAGACTGTGCAAAATTAGATAATTGAAGTAAATTGGAAAGTTTCTTAAAACTGCGGCTCTATCCTAATTATTAAAGTTTATTTTGTCTTGAGTGTCCCTTTACATAACAAATATAAAAATGTCCTCAGGAATAACGAGGATGACTGGAATCAAGGGCTCAGACCCCCCACTAGACAATTTTATTTTTTATGGCAGCAGTAGCCATCGTTCCCTCTAAGATGCAACAAATTGATCTACAGCAGCAAACAAATTCAGTGTGGCACAGGCAGGGACAAAGTTGTGCACCAGGAAACACTGAGACAACTGGGCAGGCATAATCGGTTACCATAGCAAATGATAAGGCCAGACTGCAGTTGAGACAGGACATGTGTACGCTCTTAGGTTAACTAGTTTGTTACATGCTGATGTGCCCATGTCTTGTGAATGTACTCATGGACTGGCTGTGGGCTGCATCTTGCTACGCCCATTTCAAAAGGCGCCCTCCCTGCATTACATCTTAAAAAACTGCACAATTTATCATCGTCATATTTTATGACAACAGGGAGTTTGCCTAACTGAAACAGGGTTGGCAGGTTTAACTGGGACAGCAGAGACTTCTTCAGCTTTCAGAGATTTTCAAAAGCAAGCAAATGTAGGCAAGTGGTATAATTAGTAATTAATGCTTAAAGTGATAGTAAACATAAACATTTCTCTTTTATGATTCAGATAGAACATACAATTTTAAACAACTTTCAAATTTATTTCTATTATCAAATTTGCTTCATTCTCTTGCTATTCATTGCTGAAGGGACAGCATTGCACTACTGGCAGCTAGCTGAACACATCTAGTTAGCCAATCACAAGAGACAAATGTGTGCAGGCACCAATCAGCTAGCTCCCACTGGTGTACGATATTTGCATATTATTTTTCAACAAGGGATACCAAGAGAACAAAGCACATTTTAAAATAGAAGTACATTTAAAAGTGTCTTTAAATTACATGTTCTGTCTGAATCATGCAAGTTTAATTTTGACTTTCCTATCCCTTTAATGTATTTAAATGAGTTTATGTGTGTTCCCATGTACAGTATGATATATATATATTTATATTTGTACATTTTTCTTTTAGTATGTGCAGCAATCTAAATTAAATTAAGAGACCACTTATAGTTTATGAGGGGGGAATATATTGCATGAGCAAAAATTATATCTTTGTAGGTGTATATAACTTTATTTTAATAAAAAATGCCTTTCACTCAAAAGCAGTTTTTGTTTTCATTAGAATAAAAGTTTATAATGTGTTAAAGGAATTGTTTAGTCAAAATTAAACTTTCATGATTCAGATAGAACATGGAATTTTAAGCAACTTTCTAATTTACTCTTATCATTTTTTCTTCGTTCTCTTGGTATCTTTATTTGAATGTAAGCTTAGGAGCCAGACCATTTTTGGTTCAGCACCTGGGTAGCGCTTGCTGATTGCTGACTACATTTAGACACCAATCAGAAAGTGCTACCCAGGTGCTGAATCAAAAATGGACCAGCTCCTATGCTTACATTCTTGCTTTTTCAAATAAAGATAGCAAAAGAACGAAGAAACATTTATAACAGGAGTAAATTAGAAAGTTGCTTAAAATTGCATTCACTGTCTGAATCATGAAAGTTTAATTTTGACTAGACTATTCCTTTAAATCATCCAGGCTGTTCCTATGTGGAATTTAATTACTGCTGCTTTTTTGACTTGTGAATGTTTAAGGCAAGTATATTCATTGTTGGAATTGGAAATTAAAATGGTATTAAATATTTGCTATATGTACTTTTAAGTCCTTTCCCGAAACTATGCACAGTTTAGCATTCTGTATAATATTTATATTCATTATGTAGACCGCACCATGTCAGTAATAGGGCATGCAATTTTAAACAACTTTCCAATTACTTTTATCATGAAATTTGCTTTGCTCTCTTGGCATTATTTGTTGAAAGATTAACCTAGGTAGGCTCATATTCTAATTTCTAAACCCTTGAAGGCCGCCTCTTATCTCAGTGCATTTTGACCGTTTTTACAGCTAGACAGCACTAGTTCATGTGTGCCATATAAATACCATTGTGCTCAATCCCATGGATTAGCTAAAATGCAAGTCTGTCAAAAGAACTGAAATAAGGGGACAGTCTGCATAGGCCTAGATACAAGGTAAGCACAGAGGTAAAACGTGTATTAATATTTTGCAAAACTGGGGAATTAGAAATAAAGGGAATATTTATATGTTTAAACCATTAACATTCTCACATAGACTGTCCCTTTAAGTAATACCTTATGTGAATATGGGTTCATATTATATATACAATATATATGTGTGCGTAATAGTGAGTGTGTGTGCGTTAATGTGCGAGAGAGAGTGTGTGTGAGAGCATAAATGTCTATTTGTGTGTGTGTCTGGGAGAGAGAGTGTGTAAGAGTGTGAGAGAGTGTGTGTGAGAGCGCTAATGTCTTTTTGTGTGTGTGTCTGAGAGGGAGTATGTGTGCGCTGGTTAGAGTGTGTAAGAGTGTGAGTGTGTGTGAGAGCGACGCGTTAATGTCTTTGTGTGTTTGAGAGAGAGAGTATGTGTGCATTAGTGGTTAGAGAGTGTGAATATTCAAGTTTGTGTTTATATGCTATTATATATATAGTGTGTGCTCTGCAGAAAAAAATATTTGCTGTGCACGGTGTAAATGTTCAGGTTTGGCCTGAACTAAAGGTGGCAACCGTAACTGAATTTTAGTACGGCAAATGTTACCTTGTGAGCTGTTTATGTAGCTATGAAGGGTATTGGGTGTTAAGGAGTGTCACCTACATTACAATATAAAGCTCAAAAAAAGCCCCCAAAGATTTTGCGGTCAATTTATCATTTTCTGGGCCGACATGATTCGCTATTGCTAAATGCTGACAGCATACACTGTTGGTATTTAACATTGCACAAGCATTTCTAGTGAAATGCCTGTGCAATGCCGCTCCTTGCACATTCGCGGCCAATCGGCCGCTAGCAGGTGGTGTCAATCATCCCGATTGGATCAGGATGATTGCAGTCCGCCACCTAAAAGGGAAACTTTAGGCGGAGTAAGCAGCATCCACTGCTTATTAAATCTCCCCTTTTGTGTGATTTCTCTCCATGGGGTAGATGAATAAAACATTGTGAAAACTGTGCTATGATCATATTTCACATCGCAATTAATATTGTGTTTGAAATGTATTAAAGGGTTCGATTTCGCAGTTGAAGGTATTATCGAAAGCAATCATTTCATGACACTTTGCTTGGTGATGAGAGGGTTTGCATTCAGTTGCAAAATAATCTATATTTGTGGCTTGATATGTTGTGTGTGTTTAGAGAGGTGCAATATAGACCTAGGATCTACGATTTTGTAAAAAAAAATAAAAAAAAATTGAGCTCTATTTTGACTTTTTAATTTGTAATTTTTTTATATTTCATTTTGGGATGTCTTATGTTTATTCCATGGTGCACATTTTTGCCCCTCAAAAATGTAATCTCTTTTTAGTTAACAATGTTTAAATGAGTAATCTAGATGTGTTCTTAGTGAAGTTACATATTTTAATATGGAAAAAAAGAGAACAAATCAAATACACTTCCGCGCAACTGAATACAACACAATGAAAACAATGATGATAAAGTCTTTAGACGATTTCTGTCAATCTATTCAAGTTCTAAAAGTTGAGTTGGTATAAAAAAAAACAAATGATAGATGTCCCCTTACCGGAGATTACCTCAATCGTATGAGGTAATGTATAATCATGTAGATGTTGTTGTCCGTAGTCCGCCTGTGGTTAGTTCACGTCTCTGCCCGGATTTTTTCTTTCGTGCAGCCTTGTGTATGGAACTTCACTGTAAGAAACTTCCAGGATTTTTTAACTGTAGTCTTGGTGTTTCTCGAATGTATGGTACTTTTCACTTGGTGTCCTCTGGTCCCCGATATCTCAGCAAAGTATATTAGAGGAGAAAAGAGAGTACATAGCGTGATATTGTTTTACAACATTTTTTTATTCAAAAGAACAATAAGAAATGTACTCACATAAAGTACCCTCAATCAATCATGAGGTAAGTATTGGCACATCAGTGTATGTATACAACTGGAGAATATGAACTTCTGATGGATTCCGTCAGATATGAAAATTTGTAGTCACTTAAGAATGATTATGCACATAAATAGTTTCCAAATGTATCACTGTGTCAGTGTTCTTTTGGAATTTGTACAATCACCAGTCACTTTGTATGATTATGCCGGTTCTTCTGCACTTCATACCGCTTCTGACGAAGAAGTATCACAAAACTTTGAAACGCGTAAGGCTTTTCTGGTGTGGCAGTGCAGTTTTTTTATTGGAAACGCGTTGTATTGATACAAGGAGGACAAGCATTTGCCCTACCTGCTGGTTTTAATAAATCTTTTATACTTTATATCTGGAACTGCCACTGATTTTCTACACACCACCTTTGTTCTATCTCTATTGGGACTGAACCTTTTTTGCTGATAAGCCTTTGCCCAGTCTCTGTGCTTATTCCTGGGACCTCATATACAGTGTTTGGCTTTGCTTTTGTGGATCAACTTTCCCTGCAGCTTCCTAAGAATCCGTCTGGATTGTTCCTGTTGCCATATAGGATTGCAGCAAGCTGGGTTGCTGTGAATGCCCAGTTCGTGCTTGATAGCACTGTATGAGTGCTCTGAATAAATGTGAATACCCTGGTGTGGTTTATTCCACTATTTTGGTTCATTCTACTGGTACACACATGCGCCTCTTTTTTTGTCTCCCTGTGTTTTTCCCAGATACCTAACATATTGCCCTTTCTATACGTTTTACACACTCTATCTGGAACCTGGGACTTTGGGCTGACTTATTTGCCTGAATTGGATCATTTTTTATTGCGTAGAGGGAATGAATAGAGCCCTGCCTAACATAAGACATAAACTGCCTTAAGGGAAATACTTTCACTGATTCTTAGGCAGTTCTCTCTTATCTGTGCCAGTATCTCTGTATAATAACACAGCGCCTCTCTTGATACTAGTGATGCACCGAAATGAAAATTCTGGACCGAAACCGAATCCGAAAATCCGGGATGCACTTGGCCGAAAACTGAAACTGATACCGAAAATGTATTTTTTCAAATTAATCATTTTTATTTTATTTTTTTGCATAATTAGAGCCAATAAAAAAAGCCCACCCTTTTATTGAAAGTAACACACTAAAACTGGACAAAAATATCTTAACACAATAATATGCTACACAATAAGTTTTACCAAGAAAATTTTGGTGCATCCCTACTTAAAACAATTATAAATATTAATATACTGTATTATTCTTCATTTAGTTCTATGTAACAATCATATTTAACAGTTTTTTTTACCAATTATCCAAATAAAGTATAGTCCTAGAAAACTCATTATATGCAGAACAGTAAGTCAAGTAATAAACTTAAACAGCAGCTCTAGGCTAGCATCAAATTTGAAACATGCTATACAATAATTTTACCGAAAATAACAGGCAAGAAAACCAAAATAGCCAAAAATGCCATTTTCGGCCGAAACTTTCTGCGGCCGAAATTTCGGTGCATCCCTACTTGATACTATATTTATATTGTGAATAAGACACACATCAGGTTTTTTTTTTCCCCAAGTGATCTGCACCTACTATCCCACGCTGGTACCTTTAGACTCTAGACACTACTTGTTCATGAACAGATTCCTCACACCACAGAAAATGTTTTTCAGGGCAAAAACCCAAGACAATCCCCATCATCAACCGCTTTGGCCACACCATCAGATATCTCTACACTCCATGCTGAGCAACAGCTGAACTCCCTACTTCTGGCCAAACTTGACAAAGGCATGGATACCCTCACAACAGAAGTTAAGCAATTTAATTCAAGCCGAACAGCGCGTTTCAGACCTTGAAGATGGTCATAATACCTCTACTGTACAAATAAAGGATCTAATTCAACAAAACATCTCCCTTCATCAAAAAGTTGATCACTTGAAAAACTGTTTCCGCTGCAACAATGTCAGACTTGTGGGCCTACCTGAATCAGTCCACCCTCCTGAGCTATTTTATTTTGCAGAACATTCTTTGTCGAATCTATTCAAAGTTCCAGCTGAGCACATATCTATGAAAGCAGAAAGAGCACAGGATTGGCAGTGATAGAACATCCTCTGATAAAAATGCCCCTCCAAGAGGAGTAATGATCAAAAATATGAACTTCCAGTCTACAATACAACTCCTGCGGGCCTATAGAAAAATACAGATGCTCCGCTATGATGATAAAAGACTTTATCTGTTTCGAGATTATTCTTTGGATGTCCTGAAGCGCAGGAAAGAATTTGCACCTCTATGTACACTGCTTCACAAGGAAAACTGCCAAGCTACTCTACTCTACAAAGCGTGTCTGCACCTACACACCTTGAAAGGACCTAGGTTATTTGACTCACCTCAAGGTGCTTAGGCCTTCCTGGACCTAAACAAATAATCTTCTCAACTACCTCAACCCCTACAGCAGGACTCTACTGAATGACTGTTAGTACTTGATACTATCATGCAGCCCCCCCTTCCGTGGGGGATCTCAGACATTTACTACATCTGAGGACCCAATATAGCTTAACTCCCAATAAGGTTGTATATTAGATTTTGTATGTTAAGGTTATTAGATAGTTTATTGTTATGTAATTATCTTGTGTTAAAACTGTGAGCCATTTTGAGCTGATAAACACTACACCTGTTCACCTCTACTGGATACTAATCCCAAATCCCTATCTGACACCTCCCTATAGTTAATTTAATTGCTCATAATTAATACAGCTTAATGATCTCGAACATGCAAAACTCAAAACCAATTGGATATCAGAAATTATCTCCGCCCCCTATAATAACTCCTGTAGAGGGGTGACAATACTCTTCCATAAAAACTTCCAGTACCAGGTAGACACTAAAATTATTGACCCAGTTGGAAGGTTTGTTATTGTGAAATTTAAATGGCAAGAATGATGGTATACCTTGTGCAATCTATATGGTCCTAATCGCTGTAACCTGAAATTCTGGCAGGGACTGACTGGATGCTTAGACTCATTTCTAGACACTGCTCTCATCCTCGCAGGTGACTTTAACCTAACACCCAACCCACTATTAGATAGATTTAAAGACCCGAGCAGCCGTAACCCTGTGAAACCAACACCCACCCCTCCAGGATATCTGGAGGAGCCAAAACCCCACAGGATGCGACTTTACTTGTGCGACCCAAACACACAACTCATTTTCACGCATAGATCTGTTCCTTACTTCTGTATCCTTGGAGTTACTGATCACTGAGACGAAAATACACAATATCACTATATCGGACCATGCCCCTATTTCTCTGAGACTTTTCCCTGCTTCACACGCTACCAATAACGAGTCTTTTACTTCCCGACGCACCTACTAACGTCCCCTGGCTCTCACATGTACCTTACAAGACAGTGGGAAACGGCTAAGACTGTGATATTATCGCCCACCTCACAAAAAAGAAACACATACATAATAGCAAAGAGAAATTCCATAATGACACGCCAACAAAAGCTGATATAACTTTTTGCCAGACCCCGACCCAAACCCACAGGCTTTTTTATTTTCAGGCCAAAAAAGACAGAAATACCTTTCTGCTCCAAAATACTGAATTTCAGGAGGGTAGGAAACAAGGCAGATTCTTAAGACATTGGAACTGTACCTGCACATTTTTGGCTTCTTTGATTAAAATTTAACAGGCTAATTGGGGTATCCCGGTTCTTCGAAAAGATAAATCACTAACTCACAATTCGGTTGACATAGTGGCCGAATTTGCGGAATACTATTCTGCTTTATATACAGCACAACCAAGTAATATTGACGCTCAGGCTAGATTCTGGAATAAAATCACCCTTCCCAAAGTGTCCAAAGACCAAATCGATAGCCTAAATGTCTCTGTGTATAACCTGGCTTTTTTGACGGCCCTTCTGGTTCCTGATCCCTGGCATATTGTGCCACAGAATGAGTCCCTTGACAGATATCCAATAATACAGCTTCAGCTGTGGCAGATCTTCTGGGTTTGTGAAATACAGAAGAAACAATTGGTATAAAGTTGTCAACATTTTTGAGTAAGCAGAGGTGAAACCCATTATTGGGGAGACAAAAATATTAAAGGGATATGAAACACAAATTGTTTATTTTGTGATTTAGACAAACCATACAATTTTTAAAATAAAATCTAATTGGGACGGAGCCAGCTACCGAAGCAACCAGGCGCACAGTACAAGAGCTCCGGCTTTTAATACAGATATTAGGGGTTTATTCATACCCAAATATACAATTCGGCTGCTTTGTTGAGGACCCCTATAAGGACTTTCGATAAGTTGTGCTGGTAACCGCAACTAAGAATCTAGGTCACAAACTCTGCCTGCATCTTAGCTTTTGGAAGAGGCCACGTGGTTATGGACTACAATCGCAGATGAACCAGAGACAATTATAACAAGATCCACGGCTTACATTGCCTGCACTGTTGCTCACAACCTATTTCTAGATTGCTGAGTTAAATGGACATTAAACCCAAATTTGCTCTTTCATTATTCAAAAAGAGAATACAATTTTAAACAACTTTCTAATATACTTCTGTTATCTAATTTGCTTCATTCTCTTGATATTCCTTCCTGAAAAGCATATCTAGATAGGCTCAGTAGATTCTGATTGGTGGCTGCACATATTTGCCTCATGTGATTGGCTCACCTATGTGCATTGCTATTTCTTTAACAAAGGATATCTAAATATTGAAACAAATTAGATAATAGAAGTAAATTGGAATTTTGTTTAAAATTGTATTCTCTGTCTGAATCATGAAAGAAAATGTTGGGTTTAATGTCCCTTTAAGTAGAAGAAGAGGCTCAGGGCATAGTATTAGGTACGGATGCGACTCTTCTAAGTGAGAAAATGGCGGCTGTAGATGACTGGGAAGTGGCAATATTAAGTCTCATTGAGACTTCCTTTCAACTTTTGGAGGCGGACATCACCAATACCCTATTGAAGATAGGGCCTAATTGAGCCCTGCACACCCGTATGATACAGGACCAAGAAATGCACAGCAAGCCAGGAATTCTTCCTGACGTGACTACAGACACCCACACTGGGTTAGCTGAAAAACTACCTCTCTATACAAAGACACACCAGCCGAGCAGTGACAGGAAGTGGCCTGAAGTGAGACAATGCAGATCTGACTGGCTCTCTCCATCTACAAAGACCCATCTACCTGATTTCAGAGATGACATTGAGACGTTATCAGTGCCTCACGTGCAGAGTGTCATACAGGACCATTCTTCACATACCCTAGACGGCGCCTCATCTAGCAACCGAAACGTATGCAGTGGTGGAATAAGTTTATGTTGCTCTTTGATCACAATTGGTCACTCATCAGCTTGGCTACATCTTGTAGAAGGAACCCTTGCATCTTTGCCAGGAGAAGTAATAGATGACATATCAGCTCATTTGGCTGCTGTGCTCTCCCTGTGCTGTGCTGTGAGATATAACCTGCAGACAGTAATGCAACCCTCTAACTCTTCTTTTGGGTCAGCTGCTCTGGAACACTGGAGTGGGATAGGCTACTCTACCTCGCCTGAAAGTACCTATATAAATTCCTTCACATATTAACCTGTACAGTCTGTTTTGTAAAATCTCATGTTCTCCAGGGACTATTAATGAGGACAGCAGTGTCAGAAGCCCCAGAACTCCTATTCTACGTGAGATTGTTGTTGTTTTTAGTTAGTTTCCTAACGTTGCCAGTTTACACTATGCATCTTAATTGTTTATATGGCAAATATGCAGGCTTTCTTTCTTACTAGCCCGATATGGAACTCAACCTAGTCTAGAGTAACCTAAAAATGATAGTAATAGATTCAGCCTCTTGGGTTAATAATATGCAGCACAAGATTAGTTACCATACCTTTCATGTATTACATGTACAAATGTGTTTACCTAATAGTCTAGACCCGAATGTATTCATAGATCTTAGTGAGTGTTGTTATAGGAGAAGGGGATTATGTATCATGATTACTACATGTCTTGAGATCAACCTCCACAGCAGTTCTGATGCTGTAACGTATATTCTTGTATGGTATGTCTCTTTAAGACCTGCTCTATAAACTCCCACAATTCCTAGCATACTCTGTCAATTATTTTCAGTTGTGTAGCAAAGATGTAGCGTTCACTTGCATACTACAACTCTGAAGATTTGATCTACTTCACTTCATTGGATTATTCTAAGCTCTCTTTGAGCCAAAGACCAACTAGCTGTTTTCATAGTTTGGAAGCTGCAGCTACGAAGAAGGAATCCATTTAAATCCAGCCCACCTGGTCCTACCGCAACCTAGCTTCATAGCACCTATACCAACTTTCCCCAGGAAAAGCCTTCAAACCTGTCTAGCCCATCCAGGAACACAACTAGTAAATTTGCGTTCACTACCACATATGTTAAAAAACATTATTACTTGCTTTTGCTGGTTACGGAGCTCCCGTTTTTGCTCACATACACACCTCCTCGCTGACGTCAGAGCCGCACCCTCCGTTCACGCTGGTCTAATCTCTCCTTCCCCGATACAAGCAGCAACCCTCCAGCTCTGTTCAGATTGGTCAGCAGAACCACACCTTTAAGCTCACGCTGCAAACGAACTGCTTCTACTCGCAGCACTCAGAGTTCCTCCGGATTTAAAGTCACAGGTACAAATATTTAACAGCATACTCATTCAAGCTATATTCAATAGAGCTTCTACATTAAGCAAGACTACAGGAATTATTTACTCTCTCCTGTAACCAGATAATCAGGAAATCTTAAAGGGACATTCCTTGTTTTTCCTTAATTTTTCTCTCTGACAAAACAAAGCACAGATAGATCTGCAGTTGAGATCCAATATTCTCAAAAAGTCAGAGGTTATTTTCCTGTTACATTACAGATGCTTTGTCTACGGCCGGGACAGAGTAGCCAGATTAGCATACCATTGATCTTTGAGACTCACTAAAATCGTTCTTGAGACCCTGTAATCCATTATACTGAATTGTTTGTCATATACCTCTATTGTATATACCTAAGAGGCTTTTGCTATCTTCAAGACTTAAAGGATTACTTTCTGTTATAATTTTCAAGCTAAACAACTAACATATTAAAGTTAATAAACATTAATTAAAACCTACTGACCTATATTTTCTCCAAAACGAAGTTTCATAACGTTCTAAAAGTTATATCTTTTATTTGCCGATGATGTCACGTTATCCTGCCCACTATTTTCAGCACTGCATGTTCAAAATACTTAAATCAATAACTTTGTGTTTAAAGCGCCATTTTGAAACCTAGGTATTGTAAACGGATTGGTACAGAGCAAAGGATACCCACGGAGTGGGTTTGGAAAACAATTACATTTGCAGACAAGATTTCTGATATACGGTAGAGATATATTAATGAAATGCTATTGATAAAATGCGTATTTGGGCTAGTTAGTTAGAAACAGGCATAGAAAATATTTACTTACAGTGGCCCTTTAAGCTAGTATATGGTTACTTATATGCACTGTCTACAATCTAACGTAAGCTATACTTACTCCTAGTCACATCAAATATTTTCAGGTTTTAAACTACATTCTAGCCAACTAGCCAATATATTTTAGCCCGACTTTAGAACCCAACTAGAGTGTAAGACCCTTAGATTCTGTAACCACTCTATCTTACTTATGACATACAGCACAAGAGCAGATGAATGCCAAGGTGGTGAAGCAGATCACCAGGTATCGGAATATTCGGACGGCTGAGATGCTAGGATCAGATACCTTAAATGGGAAGTTCCGATATGGGACTTGGAGCGGCAAGTTGCCCTTGCTGTGCTAGGAGGGCCAGTTCCACAGTAGATGTACCTGGAATGGAGAGCCCTGATTCGGCTAGAGATGTGGGAAGATGCACTGGAGAATTAGTATGGCTGCAGAGGCAAAGTCCTGCCCTCCCCAGAACAGCGCTTCCGGGACCAGGTAAACTTGGGGCTCTGCTTACTGAGAGGACAACTCGCAGGTGAGGGATAGGCGAACTGAAGTGTCTGGTGCAAAGAGAGGTCGAGCCCGAGGATCGGTACAGAGCGTTATATTAGTTTGCATGATACCTTGAGGTGGATTACAAAGAACTGCTGGAAAGTGGTCCTTTACTTACTTCACAGTCATCAGCTCTAGTGGACTTAATATACATGGATGTTGGCTTTTGAGGTGTGGATGAAACAGTGGTCTCCACCCCTGGAGTACAGGGATGTGGAGATAACACCCTGTTATGTCCCCAGCAGGACCCAGAGATTGTGGATCGAATTGACTTTTTCTCTGAGGTGTTCGATGCGGACTACCCAGCATAAGAACAGGCAACAGAGTAGAGTGTTGTTGGCCTCTGCTCACCCCTAACCGGTGTCCCAGAAAACAGAAATGACATCCACACGCTGGCAGAGGGACTGGAAGAGCATGCAGCTATTCCAGCAGAGGAGCTGGGATTGGGACCGAGAAATGTCGACCTCTCTTCGCAAGCAGTGGGGGATTTCTATCCAGTACAAGTGGATGGAACTACAGTCTCCACCTGTATTCCCCAGGCATGCTGGGCAGTTGGCCCAGATCCGCAACAGCATGTTGGAATGAGCCAAGCCACCCTGTCTTCTCTCCAGCAACTGAAAGGACTCCATAGAGTCGGCACTTCTCCCCAGTGTCGAGTATGTTCTATGAGAGAGGCAGAGGTCGGCCAGGTGAGTAATGCTCTGTTCAGGACAATTTGTTTTTGGTACTGTGTGGATACAGGCATTTGGGGAATGGATCTACGGACGACTAACTTCAAAGTCAACCCATCTGTGGTCTCCTCCTGTGTTAGTCTCCTTCCGAAGGGGGAGATATGTTACGTCGGTCACCATGATCTGGGGGCCTGTTATGGAACACTCTTTGGGCAGGGGGTACATGGGCTTAAGGACACCCAGAGACTGCATGGAAATGTGGCATTTTATACACCATCTAGATTGTAAGTTCCCACGGGAATAGGGCCCTCAATTCCCCCTGTATTTGTCTGTTAAATTTTGTCTTTTATTGTATTGTTTCTCCATTGTACTTTTATCCTTGTACCCATGGGCAGTGCTGCAGAATCTGTTGGTGCTTTATAAATAAAGAAGAATAATAATATGCTGCACACCACATGTACTTTCATAACTCTGTCTTATGTCCACATCACCCTGTATCCATAGATACAGGATGGGTACAGGGTGTGAGTGCCCATTGTGGGAGTAATTGTGACTCTATAAACCAAGTGGGCATAATAAGAGCTGTTTTCTGATAAGAAGTCTTTTATTTACGTGTCCGATCTGGTTGTGTGTCAGGAGTCTGTCTGGTTAAAGTGATTGCATTCCTGTGTGATTATGTTAACTAGACTACCTAAAATCAGATTGTCTGAGTAAACTTTCTTCCCCAGTTAATTAACTTGATATGTTAATCTGTTTTTGCCTGTGAATAGACAATTGTTTACAGGTGTGATGAATTGTTCATATGTTTGCTTTACTGCTTAACCACTTCCCTCCGTATGCTGAAGCTCTATGATTCTGGAATGCAAGGGTGTATAAATATATGTGCTCTTTTAAATAAAGATTTAATTTTGTGTTTAGAAACCTGAGTGTTGCCTCAGTTCTGTTCACCTCTCTAACTTTAGACTGTGGTTAAAGGGGGATACCAGGAGCTATTGCTCTGGATAAAGGGATGTCCAGCACAGGGGAAGTGTTCTGACGGAGTTACTCATTCGGGGTACCAGGCGGTCTGTCACAATCGCTAAAAAGCCTTCCACATTTTCAGTTTATGCACAAGGGGTTATACCATATTTAGGTTCATTAATAAGTGGCAATTATTTCAAATTCATCGGCATGGAAAGAAGTATCACACGACCCTCGCATGGGTGGACGTCACAGGTGCCGAACTAGGAATTAATTCCCTGCAAAGTTGCGAGCTTACCTCCATAGAAAGAAATGAAGCTTACTAGAATGTAGATTCTCACAGGGGAGGGAGAATGTGACAGGGAGAACCCAACACTTATAGTAACAATGTATTTTAAGCATATACAATTCAAATTATGCTGTTACCATTCCAATTTTTACAATGCACATTTAATGGGCTTTTAAAATTCTTATTTTATTGAGCACTATTTTGTATTTATGTATCTTGCCATCGCATACAGAAATGTACGTTATGCTCTGTGGCGAGACAGTTCACATAAGTAAATATGCCATTAGATCATCCCGTTAAAGACTTTGTAGCACTGACGTATCAGTTTAGATCATCTTGTCTGAGTGGAGACCTGTGGGGCACCATCACATAAGGTAC
>NC_069499.1:243623367-243645867 GCF_027579735.1 Bombina bombina | reverse complement strand
TATAATTTTTGTTAGGTGCAAGAATCTTGCTCAAGCAGAGCCACTAGAGGGAGATATAGTACCATATGCTGAATTAGAAAGGTAAAAGAGACCCAAAACTATGTTTTCACTTGGTGTGTAGATTATGTATGTTTCTTTAATGCATGACTGTCTGTCAGCTAGCATTGCCAGGTGTCCAGTATTTAACCACACGGATCAGTATTTTAGGAGGCTGTCCAATAAAATCTATACTTAAATGTCCAGTATGTGTCACCTAAGTGTCAGCTAAATGTAAAGGGCCTCCTATGCCTTTATTCGTTACATATATATTGCCTCCCCCATAACACACCACAAGGAATTGTCTCCCTTTGCACTACAGACTGAGGCAGGCAAGCTAATATTCTGTAGTGTAGCAGAGCAACTAAAAGGACACAAGGGCACAATAAGTGGGACCAGAGCAGTAGTGTCCTCTACATGAACACAAAGGCACCGGCTATACAAAAACGATAGTTATATTATAATAAACAAATGGAAACAGTTTACAACTATGAGAAAAAGTAAACCCTGCACTGGAATAAAGTGTTATGGGTGAGCAGCAATCAGTTTCAGTACTGTGTGGACTAACGTACAGAGTTGTAAATAGGCGCCTCTTCATAAGACATGGCACAGATATAGGCTGCAGCAAGCTCAGTCTTCTTGTTCTACTTTAGCAGCTAATTAATCAAATGTTCCCGCGCTTTAACTGTGGGGAACATTTTCTGCATATTTTAAAAGGTCATTAAACTCAAAATGTGTATTTCTTGAATTAGATAGAGAATACCATATTAAACAACATTCCAATTTACTTCTTTTATTTAATTTGTACTAGACGGTCCGTCACAATCACTAAAAAGCCTTCCAATGTTTCAGTTTATGCACAAGGGGTTATACCACATTTCGGTTAATTAATAATTGGCAATGATTTCAAATTCATCGGCATGGAAAGAAGTATCACACCGACCTTCACATGGGAGGACGTCACAGGTGCGGAACTAGGAATTAATTCCCTGCAAAGTTGCGAGCTTACCTCCATAGAAATTAATGAAGCTTATTAGAATGTAGATTCTCACAGGGTAGGAAGAATGTGACAGGGAGCACCCAACACTTGTAATAACAATGTATTTTAAGCATATACAATTCAAATTATGCTGTTACCATTCCAATTTTTACAATGCATATTTAATGGACTTTTAAAATTCTTATTTTATTGAGCACTATCTTGTATTTATATATCTTGCCATCACATACAGAAATGTACATTATGCTCTGTGGCGAGACAGTTCACATAAGTAAATATGCCATTAGATCATCCCGTTACAGACCATAGCCTTTATCTGTGGGACACCATCACATGAGGTACCTGAAATCAATGTGCCAATCCTGCTTTTTATGTGTTGTCTCTTTAAAATTAGGCGTTATTATACATTAAATAACTTTCTTTAGATGGATATAAAGGATACATTTGACTGCATTGCATTACAAATTCATAATGAAGTAGATTCACAAAATGGTCTATGTGACTTGCATCTCATGTAGCTGTAGGAACTTGCCCTCTTCCATCCTCTACTAGTGAATGCTTCAAGTGCCTGTGGTGTAAAAGTACCAGGGATGCAATGTAGTCTTATTGGATATATATATATATATATATATTATTTTTAAATTGTTTATTTCTTGTATATTTAAAAAATAAAAAAACCTGAATTAAAATAGCTCAGTTTGGGGAAACTTCCGGGCAGCGGCCATGACAGGCTGCTAGATTGTTTGCTGCTCCATCTCTTTACCTCAATCTGCTTACAAAACCTTTATTAATGCTCCATCGAGTATTATTTTCTCCCTCAAATTGCACAGCAGAGTGAACCCTATCGAGTGATACCGTTATTTTACAGTTTTGGAGCTTCATTTAATCTACTGGAATAAAACACGGGCTGCGGCCTATAACTTAACCCCCGGCAGGGATCCAGCGTGTCCCTGTCGTTAAGATACAGTGAGATTCCGCAGAACACTGTAATAATTTTCTCATCCTAACACAGGAACCATCTACAATTTCAAAGTAGCCACATACAGAGGGATTGTATTTGCAGCAGCGTACTATATTTGCACTATGGCTATGGAAGCTCTGGACAGATGGGAGCGCACTATAACCCAGGCGATAAGTGACCATTACAGGAGTCTGGAGATAGAGCTATGCAAGATATTTCTAACTGGGGAAGACATGGAGGGCGATCAATTCAGAATCTTAGATCCGCTAACAAGGAGCTATGAAGATGAGCTCAGGAGTGGCCCGATCATTACTACTACAACCTCCCTATCTAGCCAAACAGACTACGGTAGTGTCTCTGGGACAGACCAGCTGCCCATGCCGGAGCCCGGTCAGGAGGACTTTGCAGTAACGGGGGCCTTAACCTGCGCTGAGAAGGAGCTTATCCCACAAACAAAGGCCGCATCTGAGTTGGAGGTGGAAACCTCCCTTGCTCCCTTAGAGGAGATGACTTACCTCAGCGGCGCAGTGCTGATTCACCGGGATTGCCAGATGCCACAGGCGGTCCCATTCACCAGCATCACAGTCTCTGATCCGGCGCCACGGCAAGGTGAGAATGATTGCACCCGTCCCCTCATGGCCATACATGGGTCTGGAGGTCCTGCTGCTCGAGACGAATGGACTTTGCTGTCTTGTGTTCATGCCGGGTGCTCCCTTCATCCGCAGGACTGTAGGCACTGGCAGCAGCACTCCCCTTGCTTAGAGTTCCGGTATGGTGTGGGCTAAAATAAGGGAGACTTCGGCTTGCTGTACAGGACTAGAAGACCAAGAGACCTACATTGATAAGCCTCCGCGGATTCGTAATATCCCAGCTAATATCTGAACGGCTCTGAGGCTGTTTTTCACGCCATAATGAGGACCTTCTGTTGGGGGCCCGTTCTAGCCTGCCCTTTGATCTCCCTGCGATAAAACCTTTAGTGCTAGTACACTGCCGAACTTTGCCTAGCCTTGGGTCTCAGCTGCATTCAAGCACTATGGGACATTACTCTCATGTTTCCATTCTTTTGGTTGGATAGTTGTGTATGGAATGTGGGATTGTTAATATGCCCTATTTACTAAATGCATTGTTGAAGCTGGGTTATAACTGATTGCCTAACTCTGGGAGTCTAGGGTAGCGATGCATGTATTTGGGGTGCTTTGTAAATATGCTGGTTTTACTTCTTGTTACACTTGAGAACTGTATGGAGGTCTATGTTACTATAATTGTCTGTCATGACCTAAATCTTCCTTGTAGCCTCTCTCACTAGGCAGTGTATAGTTAGCATTTATGACACATGTTTTTTTTATTTTTTATTAACCACCATCATACCTCCCACATTGACCCCTGTGATCTGGTCAATAAGGCTTGTAACTAAAGCTAGTATTGCTCTATCCTCCTACATCCTGGCTTGCTAGTGGGGTGGGGGGGGGGGAGGGGGAGCTTCTGAACTTAGGAGACATATCTACTGTTTTATTAGTATTTAAATATTAGATGTTAGGGCAACACAGCCTGCTAATTGGATCATAATGCTGTTGCTTGACTTACAGCCCTGTGCATATTTTTATGAAACATTGGGTATTTTTAACTGGAGATATAATTCAATGCACTTCCTTCCGCTATGAGATCCAACTATTACCCCTGGGACATCAAGCTCACCACTCCTCTATTAATATTTACAGGCTCTGGTACCCTTTACATTCCCATTTATACTGTGAATAGACTAAACCCTGTTAAATCTTCTCTGGCTCCCATGTTGATTTATTGGTGGTTTCCTTATTACCTAGCATGACACACATACTCGGTGTCTGTTTGTTTTCTAATGTCCTTACTATCTGAGTTAAAAACCCACTAACTTCATACAATTGTTGTTACAGTAGTAAATTTCGCTGTGGGTTATATTTATGTTATTTATGCTATGGGAAGTTATACTCATATATTTATATTTATCATATCTATAGTTAAAATGGCTTGTGAAGGTCCAAAAGTGGCCTTACCTGTTTACAATTCTCCTACTATCCTTTGTAATTGCTAAGTTGGAGACCCAAAAGTGGCCTCATCTGTTTTAAGGAGATAAACGTAGCAAAACATGTGGGTTAGAGTCTGTTATCTTTTGTTATATAATGAAGGTACTATTTAGGCAATTGTTTTTCATTATTGAACTTTGCACTTTCTTGTGTTAACTGCAATTTTCAGTATGGGTATTGTTATGCTGTTGTGAAGTGTAATGACTGTATAACCCTCCTTTAAAAGTGCCTGTATGACTATGTTTCTTTAACCCTCAATAAAAATTCTTTAAAAAAAAAAAAAAAATAGCTCAGTTTATTCATTGCATTACTAAAGTGCCACTAATACTGCTGAGAGTTTTAATGATATTATAAAGTTTATACATTTATTGTGAGAGCAAGTTCTTTTATTCTTTAACAAAGTTAGGGCAATAGGGCTGTATGTACCTATACAAATGCATCAAAGGCCCAGACTGTTCTCTGAAGCAAAAAAATGTCCCATTGTGCTCTAAACCCTGATTTCTCAACAGCCGGGCCATGGCCCAGTACCGGACCTTGACAACCTTCCTGCTGGACCACGACCTGAAATGCACCCACTAGCAGCTGTGATAGGCCTGCCGCTCCACACATAAAAAATATTGAGCAGGCCTGTAGGAGTGCCAGTGCACATGTGCGTGTGCACTGCACATATAGCGTTAGATCAGTGGGAGGACAGTGTGGGACCAAGGAGCAGATAGGACTGGACCTGTGCACTGCAGTTAAGTCATACCAGCCCACTGAAACCAATGAATGTATATATTTTCTTCCCTCATTTACACCAATGCATCATTTTATTTGTGTGTGTGTGTGTGTATATATATATATATATATATATATATATATATGTTTGTGTGTGTGTATATATATATATATATATATTTCAAGCGATGGTGTAAGTGCACTCTCACCAACTTTTGCAACTTGTCAGGGTGCTGTGAGATAGTAGATAAATTGTAGCAAAGAAGCACTCACTGAACGGTTCCAACTGTGACAAAAAGTTTTTAATTCAAACAAGTGACGTTTCGGGACAGTAACAGTCCCTTCCTCTGACAAACTAACAATGTGAAAATGCAGGCCTTAAATAGGCACCAAACTACCCTCCCCACGAGTTTGACCAATCATGGTCAAAGTTACATAACATATCTTACCCAGTGACCAATAATAATCAATAATACAAATCAAGTGTATCAAGTGAGTCGTGAAAAGTAATTAAAACATAAGACCCCGTGTTGCTAATAGAATAGGGTGGGCAACCTCAGTCCAACCATATTAGTCAGCTAAATAACCTTAAAATTATAAACAAAGTAGAGAAACACAACAGTAAAACAAGGGGATCGTAATTCCACCAATCGTTATAGCCCTAGTCTTGGAGATCGTAATTCCACCAATCGGCCGTGATCTAACTTATGGGAATAATGGTAGCACCAATCAGCACCAATATGACACTCCGTGTCCGATACGTCATAGCTACATGCTTTCAGGTTACGCCCACCTGTCACTGGTGATGCCTGTTACATACAGCAGCAAGGGAATAACCCATCCAGCTAACTCTCACACGATCGCTGCTTATTAAACATAAACAAATACAGTACAGAGACCGCCCTTAGCTTAGCAGCAGTGTCACTCTATGCGTGTCAAAGCAAATCTGTGTGTGAGCCCTATTATCAACACACTCTAATCCACAGCTAAAATAGTGCTGTCAAAATAAATGACGAAAACTAACCTATCAAAAGCGTGTCCACGCCCATACGGGCGTGTCAAAATATCGCTAAATATTACCTGTATCTATGTGAACCTAAAAAATGGTGAGCGCACCTAGTGAGACCTTACCATTATCGCTCATCTGGATGTGACAAGAGATGTCTATCTTACCATCGATGGCACACATTGACAGACAGGGACAGACATGGCTATACTCAAACCAGTGTTACATCACTAATACAAATGTGCTTGTTTTTTCTCATAGCGGCACCAAAATGTGATTCTATTCCTCTCTATGTTAAAGGTTCCTAAATGCAGACTCATATCCAGTGCATCAATCACCACCCTAGAGATAAACTTTAAACAAAAAATATAAAAATAAAAAAGTGAATAAGTCAATTATATCATAATAAACCTAAATAAAAATAAAAATATTAGCCTTTCAGCACCCATAATAGATGATAACAAAAAGTCAGATGTATGTCACTGTCAGCTCATTGTGAAGGCATCACAGGCTTGACAACTATCAATAAATATAGCGCTGATTATAAGTACGGTGTGAGACAGACCACCCAAACTAAAAGGCAACACGGGGTGTCAACAAAGTGAGACAAAGATAAAATAAAATTAAAATCAATTCGTCCATATAATGGACAGGAGAATAACAACATGATGCTAAGAGAGCCACTTATGGGTTTTACATAAGGGCAATATGGAACAGAGGAATCAGCATTATCGTCAATAATATTGTGCTCATAGTCCGGTCAACTGTACTCAGGATCTAGAACTGTATAACATCAAGAGAACTCAATATGGAAATAAATAAAAATTAAAAAATAAGATAAAACTAAGACTAAAAATAAATAAATAGAAAAATAAAAATAATAAATATACAAATAAAATACATATAAAAATAAATAAAGTAAACGCAGGAATAGAAATAAAATAAAAATAAAAGTAAATATAAATATAAATGAAAAAATGAAAAAAATGAAAAAAAATGAAAAAAATAGAACATTTATACGCACCTACACACACACATACACGCACACTCACGCAAAGACTAAATAAAAATATAAATAAAAATAAATAAAATCAAAACAAAAAAGAAATCAAAAGTAAAATAAGAGAAAGAAGATACAAGAGAGAAAGAAATGAAAAAGCTAAAGGAAGAAGAAAAAAGAAAGAAAAAGCGAAAATGAAGCAAAAAAAAGGAGAAAAATGGAAGAAAAAGACCAATTAAGAGTAGTGAGATATAGAGGCAACAATAGATATAGAGGAAACAAGAAATAGAGTTAAATAAAAAAGAAGAGAACAGAATAAAGAGTAAGGACTAATGAATTATGAGCTCTCAATGAAATGGACATCAGAGTTCATATAGCCTGGACCTCAAAGTTCATAGATAACATTGCCATCCTGTGTGGGTATTGAGACCCCTGGGACTGAGGGTACCCAGTTCATAGATCCACCTTGATTCTTTGCGAAGTAGCATGTTATCTCTGTCTCCACCCCTCCGTGGGGTCGGTACATGGTCAATCAGTCGAAATCTCAGATCATTGACAGTGTGGCCTGCCTCCAGGAAGTGTCTTGCCACCGGTTGGTCTGCCTTTTTATTTCTTATGGCCAAACGGATGCTGGACCTGACCTGGCCTGCATTTTCACATTGTTAGTTTGTCAGAGGAAGGGACTGTTACTGTCCCGAAACGTCACTTGTTTGAATTAAAAACTTTTTGTCACAGTTGGAACCGTTCAGTGAGTGCTTCTTTGCTACAATTTATATATATATATATATATATATATATACATACATACATACATACATACATACATACACACGCACACTAGAGGGCCCTGGACATGTCTGGCTAAAATTTTGGGTTGACAACCACTTCTCTAAACAGAGTATATTTTTTGTTAGGTGCAAGAATCTTTCTCAAGCAGAGCCACTAGAGGGAGATATAGTACCATATGCTGAATTAGAAAGGTACCATATGCTGAATTAGAAAGGTAAAGGAGACCCCAAACTATGGGCTAGATTTACAAGTCTTGCGTCTTGCATTATGAGTAAAAAAGCCTCATAACGCTGCTTTTTTACTCCCGCTGGTATTAAGAGTCTTGAAGATTTAGGGGCACCACACACTTTTTTGGCCTTACCGCAAATCAACTTAACGCAAATTGCGTATAGTCTTTTTTCTGTGGGACTTCCATAGCGCCGCCGGTATTACGAGCTTGTCCTGAGAGGCCAAAAAGAGAGCGGTACACCATACCCCGTCAAGATTCGTACCGCATTTTAAAGTCAGTAGTTATGAGTTTTTCACTACAACGCTGTAACATAAAACTCATAACTAAAGTGCTAAAAAGTACACTAACACCCATAAACTACCTATTAACCCTCCCGCATCGCAAATAATAAAATGAAATTATTAACCCCTAATCTGCCGCTCCGGACATCGCCGCCACTATAATAAACATATTAACCCCTAAACCGCCGCACTCCCGCATCGCAAACACTAGTTCAATGTTATTAACCCCTAATCTGCTGTCCCTAACATCACCGCCACCTACCTACATTTATTAACCCCTAATCTGCCTCCCCCAACATTGCCGCCACTATATTATTGTATTTATTTTAACTAGGTAGAATAGTTACTAAATAGTTATTAACTATTTAATAACTACCTAGCTAAAATAAATACAAATTTACCTGTAAAATAAAACCTAAGTTACACTAACACCTAACACTACAATTAAATAAATTACCTAAATTAAATACAACTAAATTAATTTAAATTCGCTAAATTGCAAAAAACAAAACAAAACACTAAATTACAGAAAATAAAAAAACAAACTACAAGATCTTAAAACTTATTACACCTAATCTAATAGCCCTATCAAAATAAAAAAAGCCCACCCAAAGAAAAAAAAAAACCTAGCCTAAACTAAACTACCAATAGCCCTTAAAAGGGACTTTTGCGGGGCATTGCCTCAAAGAAATCAGCTCTTTTACCTGTAAAAAAAAAAAAATACAAACAACCCCCCCAACAGTAAAACCCACCACCCACACAACCAACCCCCAAATAAAACCCTAAGTAAAAAAACCTAAGCTCCCCATTGCCCTGAAAAGGGCATTTGGATGGGCATTGCCCTTTAAAAGGGCATTTAGCTCTATTGCAGCCCAAAGCCCTAACCTAAAAATAAAACCCACCCAATACACCCTTAAAAAATCCTAACACTAACCCCTGAAAATTCACTTACCGGGAGAAGTCTTCATCCAAGCGGCAGGATGTCCTCAGCGAAGCCTGCAGAAGTGGTCCTCCAGATGGGCAGCAGTGGTCCTCCAGACGGCATCTTCTATCTTCATCCTTCCGACGCGGAGCGGCTCCATCTTCAAGACATCCGGCGCAGAGCATCCTCTTCAATCAACGTCTACTTCTGGAATGAAGGTACCTTTAAGTGACGTCATCCAAGATGGTGTCCCTTAGATTCCGATTGGCTGATAGAATTATATCAGCCAATCGGAATTAAGGTTGAAAAAATCCTATTGGCTGATGCAATCAGCCAATAGGATTGAGCTTGCATTCTATTGGCTGATTGGAACAGCCAATAGAATGCAAGCTAAATCCTATTGACTGATCCAATCAGCCAATAGGATTGAAGTTCAATCCTATTGGCTGATCCAATCAGCCAATAGGATTTTTTCAACCTTAATTCCGATTGGCTGATAGAATTATATCAGCCAATCGGAATCTAAGGGATGCCATCTTGGATGACGTCACTTAAAGGTACCTTCATTCCAGAAGAAGATGTCGATTGAAGAGGATGCTCCACACCGGATGTCTTGAAGATGGAGCCGCTCCGCGTCGGAAGGATGAAGATAGAAAATGCCGTCTGGATGAAGACTTCTGACTGTCTGGAGGACCACTTCTGCCCGTCTGGAGGACCACTTCTGCCGGCTTCGTTGAGGACATCTTGCCGCTTGGATGAAGACTTCTCCCGGTAAGTGAATCTTCGGGGGTTAGATTTTTTAAGGGTGTATTGGGTAGGTTTTATTTTTAGGTTAGGGCTTTGGGCCGCAATAGAGCTGAATGCCCTTTTAAGGGCAATGCCCATCCAAATGCCCTTTTCAGGGCAATGAGGAGCTTAGGTTTTTTTTTAGTTAGGGTTTTATTTGGGTGTTGGTTGTGTGGGTGGTGGGTTTTACTGTTGGGGGGGTTGTTTGTATTGTTTTTTTAAAGGTAAAAGAGCTGATTTATTTGGGGCAATGCCCCGCAAAAAGGCCCTTTTAGTTTAGGCTAGGGTATTTTTTATTTTGGGTGGGCTTTTTTATTTTGATAGGGCTATTAGATTAGGTGTAATTAGTTTAAAGATCTTGTAATTTTGTTTTTTTTATTTTCTGTAATTTAGTGGAGGGTTTTTGTAATTTAGCTAATTTAATTTATTTAATTGTATTTAATTTTTTATTTTTTATTAAGGTTTTTTTCACATAATGCAAACAAGGGTATAAGTGTACAGAATATTGTCAAATCAAGACGTTGTCGTGTTTAAAAAAACAAAAGGAATTGCAATGTACATATAATAATATCAAAAGTTGTACATATAAAGTAAAATAAAATATGCAAAAATATGCAACCCAGTGTCAATAATAAGGTAAAGTACATTTAACTGGAACCTCCTTTTTTCCCTTTTTTAGTACATCAAATTTCCAAAATATACAATTGGAACATTGGTATAACACAAGTAGAAAAAAAAGAACATTGTCTTCTTTATGTCAAATTGCTTAATCGGAAGAAGTAAAAAAATAACAATGGACCTTGTAATATATCAATCAAGATATACAATCATAAAATACCCTCTAGTCCTATTACACAAATCAGCTCGCATCGTGGGCGAATGGAGGAGAGGGGCAGGGAGGGGGAAAGGAGAAAAACAACAAAACAACAAAAAAAAAAATCTAAAGTCCAGCCCAATTTTGTCGAAAATGGCCCGCTATTACCTGGTTTTAACATATTCAGTGTTTCGTAACAGGTGAAGCAATTGTGCCTGTACATTTTCAGGTAGGGAGAGAATTACTTTCTGCCATTTATTGAAGAATTTGTCCAACTGAGTATTGGAGCTATTAAAATATATTATAAATATATTGTTCCGCTATGCACTGTTTTATTAACGCACTTTTGCATGTGACAAATTTAGGAACTTTGGGTGATTTCCAGCAGGTAAAAATCAGATTTATAGTAACAAAAATAATTGTATTAATTAATTCATTTTGCGGAAATTCCGCAGTATATTTGACTAAAAAGAGAACATGAAACTTTTTAATATCAAAATCTATTGCTAATTTCTGCCTCAACCAATATTTAATTTGGGTCCATAGTTGAGAAATTTTTGGACATGACCATAAATAATGTATAATATTGGCTTGTTCTGAGCCGCATTTAGGACAGCCAAGTTTATCCCTGAACCATTTATTCAATTTAGCGTTGGTTATATAAGTTTTCCTAATCAATTTTAAGTGGGATTCTCTCCAACTCGTAGGAACCCAGGATTTATTGCTAAGACTAAATGATTGCTTTATGTTCTCTACCTCTAAATCCTCAAACTCATTCCGCCAACTTTCTCTTAATTCTGTCAAGTACTCTTGATTTCGGAAGGAATTAATTATGTGATAACTTATTGAGATTGATTTTTTACCTGCGCTATACAGGTCCAATATATCATTAAACACACCCAATGACCAATCACTATTATATCTTGTTAGTAAGTTATTCACATAATGTCTAACCTGGAAAAAGGCGAAAAGATCATTTTTAGGAAGATCATATTTTTTTGTAAAATTTATAAATGAGTCTAATATGAACTCTGATGTCATTAATTGTCTAATATATATTAATCCTTTACTTTTCCATCGGTGAAAAACTTTTTGCGTATAACCCGGTTTAAATTCAGGGTTACCAGTAATGCAGCTCTGTACAAAATGGGTTAATATCAATTCTGGAACACATTAGCTGCCAAGCTTTAGTTATGTCTTTAAATGTTATCATATTAATGATTTTTTTTTTTTTTTTTGGGAGATTTTTTATTTGTATATGAAGTAAAGTCTCCAAATTAAATGGAGCAATGAGTTCAGGCTCTATTTGTTTAAATGTAACATATTCTTGTGTCGTTATCCAGTCTAGAGCATATTTGATTAAGGTTACAATATTTTATAATGCAATATCTGGAAAAGCCAAACCTGCCACTGTTGCGTCTCTTTGTAATTTATCTAACGCAATTCTAGGTCGTCTCTTATTCCAAATAAATCTCGTAAATATTTTTTTAAAGAACAAAATGTCAGATTTGGTAAGTAATATGGGAATGTTTTGTAATAAATAGAGAATCTTTGGAAATAGAATTGTTTTAATAAGCATTATACGAGAGGTCAGAGAGATGGGTAAGTTAATCCACGCTGAGATTTTATTTTCAAATTCTATAAATATTTTGGAATAATTTAACTGATAGCACTCATTCGGGTTTTTAGACAAAATAATACCCAAATATTTAATCTATGTTTCTTTAAATGGGTGCTGTAATTTAAAGCCCACAGGTTTATTTAACCACATTAACTCTGACTTGCCAAAATTTATAGAATATCCCGAAATATTTCCAAACTGACGTATTTCATTTAGTAATAAGGGCAACGTTTTCTCATGATCACTTAAATAAAGCAACAAGTCATCCGCATATAATGAAAGCACAAACTTTTGTCCTGCTATTTGGATACCAGGTAAAAGATTCCTCAACAATATTGCAAATGGTTCTATTGATAAGTTAAAGAGTATTGGAGATAACGGACAGCCTTGACGCGTGCCTCGATAGAGATTAAAGCTATCAGAGGTTAATCCATTAACGATGACAGCAGAGCTGGGTTTCTTATATAAAATATTTATTATATTTACAATGTTATCTTTTAAACCAAATCTCTGTAGTACCGTGAATAAATGATCCCAACTAATGAGATCAAAGGCTTTCTCAGCATCTATGGCCAATATTGCTGTGTCCAACATCTCTCCTTGTTTCCTATATTTTTTTTTTTTTAAAGCAATGTTTTTCTGATATTTTTAACTGGATTTCTGCCAGGCATAAACCCTGTTTGATTCTCATGTATAATATCAGATATATAGGGTTTCAATCAATTGGCAATGATAGTGGTTAAGATTTTATAGTCAGTATTAAGCAAAGAAATAGGACGGTATGATGTAGGATTCTCTGGATCTTTACCCTTTTTTAGAAGAAGGGAGATATTGGACACAGCAAAACCCGGTGAACAGTCTTTAGATTGTAAAAAATATCCATTGTATAAATCAAGTAAAATTGGGGTTATTTCTTCTGTCAATAATTTATAAAATTCAGCTGGCAATTTGTCTGGCCCGGGGGCTTTATTGGATTTAAGGCCCTTAATAACGTCTTCTATCTCCTTAATTGTAATTGGCCTATTGATATTCTCCAGAACGTCCTGAGACAGTGTAGGTGGAATAATTTTATCCCAAAAAAAAATTTTTTGCTTCTGCATCAACTGGAGATGCTGTGTACAATTTTTCATAAAATTCTAAGAATATTTTAGAGATTTCTTTGTTGGTAGTATATCTATTTATCCCTTGCTTAATCACAGCAATGTTGTTATTACTTTTGATTTTAGTTATATGAGCAAGGAATTTAGCAGACTTGCCTTTAAACCCCCCATAAAGCGCTTTAAGGCGCGCATCCTCTTTAACCGCATTTTGTTGCAGAAATAGATCTCTCTGTGCTTTTAACTTTACATATCTATCCCAATGAATTTTATTCAGCTGTGTAATGTATGTCTTGAAACTATTCTGCGTTTGAGAGTTGTTCATTTTGTTGTTTATTTATTTTTTTAATCCTACAGAGATAAGCTTTAATTTCCCCCCGAAGTACTGCTTTGGCACAATCCCAAAATATATCATGCTTATCCCGATAAGTGGCATTAAAATTAGCATATTCTCTCCAGCTATTCTTAATCCAATTTTGAAATTGACGATTTTGTGCAAGATATTTTGGGAAGTATATATCATTAGTAGATTTTTATATGAATTTAGACCTAATTCCAATGAAATTATGGCATGGTCATATAATATTATATCATTTATATATGCCTTAACACATTTCCCTGTCATCTTGTCCGCCAATAGGAACATGTCTATGCGTGAGCATGTTTGGTGTGTTTTGGAGAGACATGTAAACATTTTACTGTCCGGATTTTGTATTCTCCAGATATCTTTTGTTCTTGTCTTATTGCAGAATTTTTGTAAAATACGTACTTTCCTGACCTTTCTAATCCTGGGATTATTTTTCATCCTATCTAGATTAGGAGAGAACACAAGGTTAAAATCCCCAGCAACTATTAAATTATCCACAGAGAAAGGTATCAATTTGGCAGCCAATGTGTCCCAGAACACTTCATCAACTGCATTTGGGCCATATACATTACAGATCGTAAATAACGTTTTATCGATTTCAATATGTAATATTATGAATCTTCCTAACGGATCAATGGTTTTCTTCTTAATATGATATGTTAGTTGTTTATTGAATAATATAGCTACACCATTCCTCCTGTTGTCATAATCCGTAGAAATTATCTCACCAACCCATTTTGTTTTTAATTTAAGAGTTTCTTTTTCTGTGAGATCATCTCCTGTAATAAAGCTAAATCTGCTTTATGTGAATTTAATAGTTTAATTATACTTTTTCGTTTTATTGGTGACGTAACTCCCGAGACATTCCATGACACAATTTTTAATCTATCACTACACATTTAAAAAAAATATAAATAAAAAAAAAAATCATACTCTTCTCCCATTCCCCAGCTCCATCCCCTCTCCTCCTACGCATCCTTAATCTACTAATATTTGTTAAACATTTATACTTCAGTGTCTAGACTTTTATTAGCAAGTTCTTTAATGCGACAGACCTGCTTCCAGCCATTATCACATTCTCGTTTTATGCCTCCTACAGATATGGTGACTACACTTCTCAAGACCGTTAACTATACAAAATTTATTAGCCTCTTGTGGCGTGTTAAAAGTTTTGGATTCTCCATCTATTGATAGAGAAATTTTGGCAGGATGTAATAGACGGGCATTGTAATTAGCATTAATTAATTTAGTACAAAAAGGCGCCATTAGGCGTCTTTTATTGGAGGTTTCATATGAGAAATCCTGAAATATCATTATTTTATTGGGGCCCAGAAATAACGGGCTTACCTTCCTGTAGTTCCTTAGTATCTCAATTTTGTCTGTAAATTTCAAAAGTTTAGCTATAATAGGTCTAGGTTGTAAAGTACCATTGATATTCCTGCAGTTTGACCCTGTCCTGTGTATTCTCTCTATTTGAATGTCTGGTAAATTTGGTTGCATATTTAATAATTTAGGTAATGTTGTAGTAGTAAAATAAACTAAATCGTTAAATTCCACCGTCTCAGGGAGACCAATAATTCTAATATTATTTCGGCGTGCCCGATCCTCAAGATCTTCTAATTTCTTTTGCATTTCTATCATCTTATTCTGTTGTAACATGTTAGTTTGTTCTAAGGTAGTTAACCTGTCTTCAAAATCTGAGGTTCTAATTTCTATCTCATTTAGTCTATTTGCAGATTGTCTAACCTCATTCGATAGACCATTGAAATCTTGTTTAATCTCATTCTTTAAGGATTCTAGTTGGGTAGAGAACACTTTTGAGATTTGTATAACAATATCTGAAGAATCATTTGGTATTATAGAAGTATCAATATGCTCTGGTATAGATTCTGAAATTGAATCCCTACTCTTCGTAACATTTTTTTTGTCTTTGTTTCTTGGAGGCATGGCTGGAGAGTTCCATTTACAGATATAAATCTTTCCATTGAAGATAAGTTTAATTTTTAACAGGGAACAGAATATGTACTATATATAAGGAAGTATAGAACTTCAGATAATAAGTGTGCTATTAAAAATGTGACTATGTAAAAAAAGGTTTTCAATCCAAAAGTATAAACCATCCACACCTAAATTTGCAAACGTGAAATGTGAAAGGGAAAAATCAAATAAAAAAAGAAATAAAAAAAAAAAAAAAAAAGGAAAAGGTGATGGTGGGCCTGACTCCAAGAAAAGTAATCAAACTATGTCAGAGTAAAGGATTAACAATTATAAATAGTTAACTACCTGGAGTCTTGAGAAACCTGCAATAAGCTGACTGGCTTCCAAACTTAGTACAACATGACAGAGTATATCAATTAATAGTTATATGTCAGACAATGCATTGTTTAGACAGACTGGTAATTACAATATATTCAATATAGCTCTATAACAATCTCTGAAGTATATATTTAACCACTGCCTATATACAACTGACTAATCAGCAAAAGAAAAAAAAATCATAATTTTATACAGCGTATAATATGAACACTTAGAATACTTCCACCTTAGACAATAGAGCTTATTATATCCTGAGAAAAAAAAGCTGTGCACAATTTATCACTGCCACACTTCACAGGTTATATATACCTATGGGTAGAGAAAATGGTCAGAGTATGCTATTACAGTAGTGACACAAATTGAATGCTCAATAGTTATATATGACTGTATAAAGAGAATAGCAGAAATGAGATATTTCTCTATAACAAAAACCATTAATTGCGTCAAGATATATAATATTGCAACGTCCACACAAATTGGATGTTCAAGTCTTGAGAACTTTTAAATGTGTGGAGATAATTATGAAAGAACAGCGCTATCTCAGACTCCTTATTATCTTCTTTGAAGCTTTCTTTCCCTCTTTCCTTCCCTCTTATCTGCTCCTTCCTTCCCACTCTTTACTTTACTTTTCTTCCTGCTTTACAGCAACCTGTTAGATCCAGCTTACACAACAGTTCAAGCTCCTACCCTTGGGTTATGGGAGCACCAACTTAGGTTTCTAACAAGCGGATTATGAGGTTATGGGAAAGGAAGCTGTATGTATAAGAGAGAGGGGCAAGGAGAGAGCACTTATGCTTGTATCTGTGGCAAGAACTTTATATCGTGATCCAGGCTCCTACCCACGGGTTATGGGAGCAAATTAATACGACGATTTAATATAGATCCACCAAAGTCATGTAGGGTTATCACCTGGATTGGTACTGAACCCAAAATGATGGATTTAAGATTTTCCCTTTTTTTTTGAAGAATAACACTCCTACCAGCAAGGTTATGGGAGCAATTTCATAGTTCCAACAGGTTAAACGCTTAAGCAGATATTGCTCTAATCAGCTATGCCCATAAGTTATCAGCAATAGTTCTCAAAATGAAACACATAGAGTGTAGTTACATTCTGTTTACATACTTGGCTTGGGCTTGTAGACAAATACATTGACCGGATAGGTAACAGGTCTGCCATGACCCTCCATGATTAACAAGCCAGCTTTTATTGTCAGCCGAAAAAAAAGTAGAGACACAGTACCTGTAAGTAGCCCCTGGGGTTAAGGGAACCACTGTAGACCTACTTTCCTCCTTTTCGCACAGTGAAGTGTTCCGTTACATATAAACTGTCGATACCGGGCTTGTCGTCTGTAACAAGCAAGCTGCGGCAGTAACTGTGATGTTCCACCGGCTTCGCTGCATTCACTGGCTGCGGCCAAGTTGGCATGTAAGTTAACGCAGTATCTCCGATGCAGCACTTTGCTTTGCAGATAGCCTTCTTTCTATAGGATGCGTAGCCGCTCCAGCTGCAGGAGCTTGCTCTTCCCTCGGACCTCCGTGGCGCTTCAACCCCAAGTGATCCGGACCGCCTGAACCTGCAGTCAAGGATCGCCGCGCTGTTAGGAGTCGTGATGGAGGCTCAATACAGAGGAGTTCCTCGACAAGCGTCCTTCTTGCTCCTCCTCTTCCGGAAGTCGCTTCCAACTGTATTTAATTTAGGTAATTTATTTAATTGTTGTGTAGTGTTAGGTGTTAGTGTAAAGGTTTTATTTTACAGGTAAATCTGTCTGTCAGCTAGCATTGCCAGGTGTCCAGTATTTAATCGGACAGTCCAGTATTTTAGCAGGCTTTCCAATAAAATCTATACTTAAATGTCCAGTATGTTTAAAGTCACATAAGTGTTAGCTAAATGTAAAGGGCCTCCTATGCCTTTATTCATGACATATATATTGCCCCCCCCCCACATAACACACCACAAGGAATTGTCTCCCTTTGCACTACAGACTGAGACAGGTGAGCTAATATTCTGTAGTGTAGCAGAGCAACTAAAAGGACACAAGGGCACAATAAGTGGAACCAGAGCAGTAGTGTCCTCTACATGAACACAAAGGCACCGGCTATACAAAAACAATAGTTATATTATAATAAACAAATGGAAACAGTTTACAACTATGATAAAAAGTAAACCCTGCACTGGAATAAACATTCCAATTTACTTCTATTATTTAATTTGTTTCATTATTCAGATATCCTTTGTTGAAGAAATAGCAATGGACATGGGTGAGCCAATCACAGAAGGGATCTATGTGCAGACACCAATCAGCAGCTACTAAGCCTATTTAGATATGCTTTTCAACAAAGGACATCAAGAAAATGCAGCAAATAAGATAACAGAAGTACATTGGAAAGTTGTTTAAAATTGCATGCTCTTTCTAAATCAGATAGAGCAGGCAATTTTAAGCAACTTTCTAATTTACTCCTATTAGCAAATGTTCTTCATTCTCTTGATATCTTTATTTGAAAAGCAAGAAGTTTAGATGCCGGACCATTTTGGTGAACAACCATTCTGGACTTTCTTTTTCAAATAAAGATAGCAAGAGAACAAAGAAAAATTGATAATAGGAGTAAATTAGAAAGTTGCTTAAAATTGCCTGCTCTATCTGAATCACGAAAAAAAAAATCGGTTCAGTGTCCCTTTAAGCAAGACAACATGCGCATAGGGTGCAGAGAACGTCAACCCTGGGAATTGTAGTTTTCTAGTAGTTGGTCTAAGCATTACTACTAGGCCATTTCCAATAGTTTATCAACATCTGTAAACACTCTACACACATAAGGGTAGTTGGCAAATCAATATCAATCCCTTCCTTGACCTTACGGCACTGTTGTTATTGTGAATCTTTTTATCACAGGGACCGTTGTAAAATGGGTCAGGTGCTGCAGTAACTGACTGCAGCACCAGATCCACTTTAAAAGTGTTCCTTGTAGGGGGCAGAGCCGGCAACAGTGTGAAGCTCCGGGTAGCTAAATCTTAGAAATTAAGTCTATGAACATTGAGGGAGCTAATATCTGGCTACAAGGTGATAAATAGATGGCTAAATATCCCTACAAGCTATCAACGCAATCGCCATAGCTGTTCGAACACCCGGCGGGACAGAAATGGAGTCGCCATAGCAGATCTGTAACTACGCCACAACTCCTGAGGCTTAGCCGCACCATCGCAGCCTTCCCATTTAAAGAGTCTCAGCACAAGGCATAACAAAAGCTCAAAGGCGAGAGGTTTGTGCCTTTGTGAGACCGGCACCCGGCCTTTCTGCAAAGGGTTGTGACTGACAGCAAGTGGAACATCCCCTGATAACTAAAAATATGGCACGTGTGTCGTACAAGACCCTTCAGGCACTTTTTTTGGAGCAGCTCACCCAGGTCACAGAAGCGGTGAATGCAGTTACACGCTCCCGAACGCGTGGGTCCTCAGTGGATGGGGCAGCAGCGGCAGCGCTACAAGAAGACAGGAGAGGGAAACTCCCTACCCAGAGCCCCAGCAAGCGAGTTGTATTTGACCCCAAAAGCCGGGGGTCCACTGGGTGGAGAGCACCTTCATCTACATTGGCCCACAGTGAGTTGTCTGTGAGGGTACAAGCAGGGCAAAACAATAGAGTTGCGGGTCGAGTCCATGCAAGGGTGAGACCGTTCACTCAAAGGCCTTCGGGTGAGCCTGCGGCAGAGAGATGTGCCATGGGCCACGCGCGGAAGCCAGAGGCTCAACGTCAGTTATCCTCGGAACTGCTGATTGAAATAAAAATTGAAGCGACCTACATGAGACAAGAGCTGCTGTTTCTGGAGCTGGTAGAGCAGCGTTTTTTATTCTCTCCTGCCTGGGGCCCTAATAATAAGACTGGAATAGGTTGAAGGTATGATCCTTTGTGGGTTCAGGCAGTCTCCTGAGTGAACTCATGGCCTCTCACTGAATATAACTGTAGGCTTGAGCCTTGAACTCTTGTTTATGTCTTCTCTATTTCTTAGATATGGCTACGGGTTTTAGACTTAAGCCTTTGTTTGCAATTACACCTCTAAGAATTCTTGAGATAAAGGAATATGATGACCACAGGTTTGAATCACCGCTTTTTAAGTGTAATGACTTATTTACTTTAGCCATAACCCATTCACTGATAGTTTGTGATTTTTCCCTTTTTTGCATGCTGTATATTACCTGTTACTGAACCTGTACTGCCTCGTAGTTACTGATAGCATAATGTCAATGTCAATATACTTGCAGCTTATGAATGTGGGGGAATACAGATAGTCTTCAGACTGGTGCTGGCTATTTAGCTCATGTAAACGTGAATGCTATATCTTGATATCCACAATTCTCTGTCATGTGCACATCATTCAGATTGTTTCTGTATATATGTTACCTACATAATCGCTACAAGTATGCTTCATGTTTATTGCTGTTCACAACCCTTATCCCAATGCTGTCTCACTGTGCCATTATTCGCTATGGGAATTTTCCTTTAGCTTCTATGCTGATACCAATAGCTCTGGTTCATTTATAATGTGTTTCATCTTTAATATGCTAGTGTTCACATGTTCTATGTTCTGGCTCACCATCAGTGGCGGTTCTAGACAAATTTTACTTGGGGGGCCAAGGTGGGGCCAGTGTTTAATCAGGGGGGGCACATTAAAAATACAGAAACAATACAGGGAGTGCAGAATTATTAGGCAAATGAGTATTTTGACCACATCATCCTCTTTATGCATGTTGTCTTACTCCAAGCTGTATAGGCTCGAAAGCCTACTACCAATTAAGCATATTAGGTGATGTGCATCTCTGTAATGAGAAGGGGTGTGGTCTAATGACATCAACACCCTATATCAGGTGTGCATAATTATTAGGCAACTTCCTTTCCTTTGGCAAAATGGGTCAAAAGAAGGACTTGACAGGCTCAGAAAAGTCAAAAATAGTGAGATATCTTGCAGAGGGATGCAGCACTCTTAAAATTGCAAAGCTTCTGAAGCGTGATCATCGAACAATCAAGCGTTTCATTCAAAATAGTCAACAGGGTCGCAAGAAGCGTGTGGAAAAACCAAGGCGCAAAATAACTGCCCATGAACTGAGAAAAGTCAAGCGTGCAGCTGCCAAGATGCCACTTGCCACCAGTTTGGCCATATTTCAGAGCTGCAACATCACTGGAGTGCCCAAAAGCACAAGGTGTGCAATACTCAGAGATGGCCAAGGTAAGAAAGGCTGAAAGACGACCACCACTGAACAAGACACACAAGCTGAAACGTCAAGACTGGGCCAAGAAATATCTCAAGACTGATTTTTCTAAGGTTTTATGGACTGATGAAATGAGAGTGAGTCTTGATGGGCCAGATGGATGGGCCCGTGGCTGGATTGGTAAAGGGCAGAGAGCTCCAGTCCGACTCAGATGCCAGCAAGGTGGAGGTGGAGTACTGGTTTGGGCTGGTATCATCAAAGATGAGCTTGTGGGGCCTTTTCGGGTTGAGGATGGAGTCAAGCTCAACTCCCAGTCCTACTGCCAGTTTCTGGAAGACACCTTCTTCAAGCAGTGGTACAGGAAGAAGCCTGCATCCTTCAAGAAAAACATGATTTTCATGCAGGACAATGCTCCATCACACGCGTCCAAGTACTCCACAGCGTGGCTGGCAAGAAAGGGTATAAAAGAAGAAAATCTAATGACATGGCCTCCTTGTTCACCTGATCTGAACCCCATTGAGAACCTGTGGTCCATCATCAAATGTGAGATTTACAAGGAGGGAAAACAGTACACCTCTCTGAACAGTGTCTGGGAGGCTGTGGTTGCTGCTGCACGCAATGTTGTTTACTTGGGGGGCCAAGGTGGGGCCAGTGTTTAATCAGGGGGGGCACATTAAAAAAACAGAAACAATACAGGGAGTGCAGAATTATTAGGCAAATGAGTATTTTGACCACATCATCCTCTTTATGCATGTTGTCTTACTCCAAGCTGTATAGGCTCGAAAGCCTACTACCAATTAAGCATATTAGGTGATGTGCATCTCTGTAATGAGAAGGGGTGTGGTCTAATGACATCAACACCCTATATCAGGTGTGCATAATTATTAGGCAACTTCCTTTCCTTTGGCAAAATGGGTCAAAAGAAGGACTTGACAGGCTCAGAAAAGTCAAAAATAGTGAGATATCTTGCAGAGGGATGCAGCACTCTTAAAATTGCAAAGCTTCTGAAGCGTGATCATCGAACAATCAAGCGTTTCATTCAAAATAGTCAACAGGGTCGCAAGAAGCGTGTGCAAAAACCAAGGCGCAAAATAACTGCCCATGAACTGATAAAAGTCAAGCGTGCAGCTGCCAAGATGCCACTTGCCACCAGTTTGGCCATATTTCAGAGCTGCAACATCACTGGAGTGCCCAAAAGCACAACGTGTGCAATACTCAGAGACATGGCCAAGGTAAGAAAGGCTGAAAGACGACCACCACTGAACAAGACACACAAGCTGAAACGTTAAGACTGGGCC